>NC_064626.1:743425550-743728581 GCF_023864275.1 Schistocerca cancellata
CCCTAATGTCAGCGTCAGAGAAGTTGCTGCTGTACAAGGTAACGTTGACCACGTCACTGTATGGAGAGTGCTACGGGAGAAGCAGTTGTTTCCGTACCATGTACAGCATGTGCAGGCACTATCAGCAGCTGATTGGCCTCCACGGGTACACTTCTGCGAATGGTTCATCCAACAATGCGCCAATCCTCATTTCAGTGCAAATGTTCTCTTTACGGATGAGGCTTCATTCCAACGTGATCAAATTGTAAATTTTCACAATCAACATGTGTAGGCTGACGAGAATCCGCACGCAATTGTGCAATCACGTCATCAACACAGATTTTCTGTGAACGTTTGGGCAGGCATTGTTGGTGGTGTTTTGATTGGGCCCCATGTTCTCCATTCTCAATGGAGCACGTCATCATGATTTCATACGGGATACTCCACCTGTACTGCTAGAACATGTGCCTTTACAAGTACGACACAACATGTGGTTCATGCACGATGGAGCTCCTGCACATTTCAATCGAAGTGTTCGTACGCTTCTCAACAACAGATTCGGTGACCGATGGATTGGTAGAGGCGGACCAATTCCATGGCCTCCACGCTCTCCTGACCTCAACCCTCTTGACTTTCATTTATGGCGGCATTTGAAAGCTCTTGTCTACGCAACCCCGGTACCAAACGTACAGACTCTTCGTGCTCGTATTGTGGACGGCTGTGATACAATACGCCATTCTCCAGGACTGCATCAGCGCATCAGGGATTCCATGCGACGGAGGGTGGATGCATGTATCCTCGCTAACGGAGGACATTTTGAACATTTCCTGTAACAAAGTGTTCGAAGTCACGCTGGTACGTTCTGTTGCTGTGTGTTTCCATTCCATGATTAATGTGATTTGAAGAGAAGTAATAAAATGAGCTCTAACATGGAAAGTAAGCGTTTCCGGACACATGTCCACATAACATATTTTCTTTCTTTGTGTGTGAGGAATGTTTCCTGAAAGTTTGACCGTACCTTTTTGTAACACCCTGTATACAGAGAAATTACAGCGAAATGCAGGCAGATCTGCAGAGGATGCTGGGTTTCGCAGTCGTCCCTCAACAAAAAGAAATGTAACGTATTGCACTGAAAAAGGCAGAAGGGCCATTATTATATAATTTCAAAATTGCATTTCAATTACTGTAAACTGTCAAATCATTAAAATAACTAGGAGTACGTGTACACGGTGATTTTAAGTGGAACCACGAAATAAAAATAATGCGTTCTAATCGCAGGTAAGGCAGATACCAAAATGAGATCCATTGGAAGAATCCTTAGTAAATGTAGTTCACACACAAACGATGTACCTTAAAAATCCTCGTTCGACCTGTACTTCAACATTGCTCATCAATCAAGGATCCGTACTAACAGAATTGATAGAGGAAATAGGGAAGATCCAAAGAAGCTCAGCGCGTTTCCTTTCAGGTTCATTTATCAAGCGCGAAAGCTCCATAGAGATGCTCATCCAAGTCCAGTGGGAGGCAGTACAAGAGAGGTGTTCCACATCACGATGTAGTTTGCAGTTAAACTTCAGAGAGTGTAGACTTCTAGAAGAGTTGACCAATACATTACTTTTTCCTACGTATTACCATCATCATCACCATCATCATCATCATATCCCACATCGTTCCATGTTATTCAAAGGCTCGGTGAACATGGAGTCTCCACCCTTTACAGTCCTTAAACTTTCTCTCCGGTACTGTCCCAGGTCCTTGTACTCGATTCTTCATCTTATTTTTGATCTTTGCGTTAATCTTAGTAGGTTGTTAGCATCCAAGCTTCGCATATATCCATACCATTCCAGCGGGGGCGAGGTCATTTTCTATTGTAGTCTTACAACTTTAACCTGTTTTCGGAATTCCTCATTCCGGACCGGTTCCTGCCACTTCGTGCCTTTCCGGCCATGCTAAGAACGAACCTCATCTCAGTTACCTGAATTGTACTTAGGTCTTTACTTCTCATGGTTCATGTTTGACAACCGTATATGAAAATGGCCACTTAATACGATCCATTGATGACTCACTTAGATTTTAGTGATACTTTCTTGTTCCTTATCAGGTTGTCAACAATTTGATAGAAGTTACTACGTGCTAAATGATTTCATTGCTCATAGGACCGGTATCAGAGACAAAACTGCCAGGTTGTTTGAAATGATGGGTCATCTATAGCTGTTTCCGCTCCATTACGACATGATCCATTAGTTGCATATATGTCTCACGACCATCACCTCACTATTCCTCTTGCTGAAGATGAGCTTACATAATTCAGTAGCTTCTGACCAAGTGGTCATTTCGTCTTGAAGGCCTTCTTTAGAGTATCCCCAAAGACACACGTCATTAAATAACATGGTTTTCTTTTTTTCCCGTCTCCAATGGTCTGGGATTCCTCGTTGCCTTCTATATATATATATCGCATGAAGGTAAAATTGGAGATACTCTAGCTCACTCTGAGAATTATCAACAATCGTTTTTCCAGAGCACTATTCGCTACTGGAACAGGAAAGGGTGACGTAACAGATGTACAAAAAGCCCATTCCACTACAAACCATACAATGGATAACAGAGTACAGATGTAGATTCGTGGCCGTAGATGTGGGCCGGAGAACGTCCAGCAGTTTCTGCCCTGCCCTTCTGTGAAGTAGTTCTACTGAGCTCTTGCTGTTCTCTCTAGTGCTTCTATACAGGCTCAAAAATGCTGTGAGTGTTTCCGTGGAAGCGTTTCTCAAAGCTTACTGATAAGCATTTCAAATGTTCTCGTCATTCCGTCGGTGTCGACATTCGAAGGTCAGTGGAACGGTTGTCCTAGGGGTTCTATCTTTAGAAAATATGAATGTTCCTGCCAGATTAAATGTAACGGTACATAACTCGAGCACGAAACCTTGCATTTTCTTGACATTGCGCTTTTCGACTAATTTACTTGGGCACAGTACACAACCTTCCATAATACACTACTGGCCATTAAAATTGCTACACCAAGAAGAAATGAAGATGATAAACGGGTATTCATACGACAAATTTATTATACTAGAACTGACATGTGATTACATTTTCACGCAATTTGAGTGAACAGATCCTGAGAACTCAGTACCCTGAGCAACCACCTCTGTCCATAATAACGGCCATGATACGCCGGGGTATTGAGTGAAACAGAGCTTGGATGGCGTGTACAGGTACAGCTGCCCATGCGGCTTCAACACGATACCACAGTTCATCAAGAGTAGTGACTGGCGTATTGTAACGAGCCAGTTACTCGGCCACCATTGACCAGACATTTTCAGATCGTGAGGGATCTGGAGAATGTGCTGGCCAGGGCAGCAGTCGAACATTTTCTGTATCCAGAAAGGCCCGTACAGGACCTGCAATATGCGGTCGTGCATTATCCTGCTGAAATGTATGGTTTCGCAGGGATCGAATGAAGGGTAGAGCCACGGGTCATAACACATCTTAAATGTAACGTCCACTGTTCAAAGTGCCGTCAATGCGAACAAGAGGTGACCGAGACGTGTAACCAATGGCATCCCACACCAACACATCGGGTGATACGCCAGTATGGCGATGACGAATACACGCTTCCAATATGCGTTCACCGCGATGTCGCCAAACACGGATGCGACCATCATGATGCTGTAAACAGAACCTGGATTCATCCGAAAAAATGACGTTTTGCCATTCGTGCACCCAGGTTCGTCGTTGAGTACACCATCGCAGGCGCTCCTGTCTGTGATGCAGCATGAAGGGTAACCGCAGCCATGGTCTCCGAGCTGATAGTCCATGATGGTGCAAACGTCGTCGAACTGTTCGTGCAGATGGTTGTTGTCTTGCAAACGTCCCCACCTGTTGACTCAGGCATCGAGACGTGGCTGCACGATCCGTTACAGCCATGCGGATAAGTTGCCTGTCATCTCGACTGCTAGTGATACGAGGCCGTTGGGATCCAGCACGGCGTTCTGTATTACCCTCCTAAACCCACTGATTCCATATTCTGCTAACAGTCATTGGATCTCGACCAATGCGAGCAGCAATGTCGCGATACGAGAAACCGCAATCGCGATAGGCTACAATCCGACCTTTATCAAAGTCGGAAACGTGATGGTACGCATTTCTCCTCCTTACACGAGGCATCACAACAACGTTTCACCAGGCAACGCCGGTCAACTCCTGTTTGTGTATGAGAAATCGGTTGGAAACTTTCCTCATGTCTGCACGTTGTAGGTGTCACCACCGGCGCCAACCTTGTGTGAATGATGCTCTGACAAGCTAATTCATTTGCATATCACAGCATCTTCTTCCTGTCTGTTAAATTTCGCACCTGTAGCACGTCATCTTCGTGGTGTAGCAATTTTAATGGCCAGTAGTGTAGTTTCACTTCTGATTGTACTGCGATCCTACATTCAAAATTCACAGTGATAGTACCGCCCAAGGAAGACGAGGTTGCAGCATAGGATTGTAACGTATATTACGATTCTGGTAGATAAAAAAAGAGAAATACTTAAATCCGTTTAAAATTATGCAGTACATGAATAAAGGTGTTTACCTTGGGGAAGACACGCTACAAATGCATTGGCATGATGTCGTTAGATTTGTAATTCACATCTAGCAATAAGTTTATGGATTTTTTTAGTTCCTGTTATTTCTGATGTTTTCGTGCCATCGCTCTCGATGTATCAAGCCCTGGTAGTTATTGTAATTCATCACTGGTTGAAGGCGTAATGACCGAGAGAAGACTGTTATTACTACTAGACAAAATTTTTAAAAAAATGTTGAATCGGACTACGTGAAGGAAAATCTACAACTTTGACTTATGGTTGATTAAATATTTAAATTACACGGTGCGATGAGGAATCAGTAGTTCCATTTTCAAACAATGTGTGCACTATATCTTGATACATGCATCTGGAAAATAACAACTCATAAACATATTAAAATATATTTGTGATATTCAAAAGGAGTACTACAGTAATTCATAGATACCATTTAATTGAAATGAAAGTAATAATTATTCATGGAAATTTAGGCAGTTTACCTGTTCATCTTACGGCAGCCACGACAGAAGTAAATCGGATAAGAGAAAGTCGACGCTTCTGACCTTCAGTCGCTTCTTTTAAAGAAACATTGAACGTATCGCTATAGAAACGTTTTTTAACCTTGTGCAAATATCATCGGTGGATTCGTTTTCACCACTTTCTATATAAATGTTTTCATAGCGTATTACGCAGTGTATGACAACTTTTATAGGATGTAGTTTGTTGCTTTAAAAACGGATTTTTGCGGTGCGCTTTAGAATGTGAGTTCGACAAACAGTTCTAATACGACAGTAGCTTTCAAAACAGTGCACACTCAACTGCAGGGTCAAAGACTCGTTCTACCTCTTGGAAATATTTTCGCCAGATCTATGAGATATTTGATAGTGCGTCCAACAGGCTAAATGTTGTGGCTAACTAGAAATGCGTTGCAAAGCCTATGCCCACTTGTAGAAGCCTAAAAACTGCGTTGAAATTATATATTGTTTACAAACAACAGATAATTTACTTAGGTTTTTTTAAAAGACGGTTTTCGTTTTTGATCAATTATGTGAAAACTAATGTCTTTTTGTAATTTTGTGAAATTGTCGGTGGTGCTGCCTAAGCGCGAATTTGTGATTTTCAGACGGAAGGAAGGAGAATGGAAACTGTTAATTTTGAAGATGAAATATGCAGTAGGTGATGTAAGTATCTATGCTTTATAGATCTAGAAAAGGCATATGACCGTGTTCCTAGGAGGAAGTTATTGTCTGTTCTACGAGACTATGGAATAGGAGGCAAACTTCTACAAGCAATTGAAGGTCTTTACATGGATAGTCAGGCAGCAGTTAGAGTTGACGGTAAATTGAGTTCATGGTTCAGAGTAGTTTCAGGGGTAAGACAAGGCTGCAACCTGTCTCCACTGTTGTTCATATTATTTATGGATCATATGTTGAAAACAATAGACTGGCTGGGCGAGATTAAGATATGTGAACACAAAATAAGCAGTCTTGCATATGCGGATGACTTAGTTGTGATGGCAGATTCGATTGAAAGTTTGCAAAGTAATATTTCAGAGGTAGATAAGAAATGTAAGGACTATGGTATGAAGATTAGCATCTCCAAAACGAAAGTAATGTCAGTGGGAAAGAAATATAAACGGATTGAGTGCCAAATAGGAGGAACAAAGTTAGAACAGGTGGACGGTTTCAAGTACTTAGGATGCATATTCTCACAGGGTGGCAACATAGTGAAAGAACTGGAAGCGAGGTGTAGCAAAGCTAATGCAGTGAGCGCTCAGCTACGATCAACTCTCTTCTGCAAGAAGGAAGTCAGTACCAAGACTAAGTTATCTGTGCACCGTTCAATCCTTCGACCAGCTTTGTTGTATGAGAGCGAAAGCTGGGTGGATTCAGGTTACCTTATCAACAAGGTTGAGGTTACGGGTATGAAAGTAGCTAGGATGATTGCAGGTACTAGTAGATGGGAACAATGGCAGGAGGGTGTCCACAATGAGGAAATCAAAGAAAAACTGGGAATGAACTCTACAGATGTAGCAGTCAGGGCGAACAGGCTTAGATGGTGGGGTCTTGTTACACGCATGGGAGAAGCAAGGTTACCCAAGAGACTCATGGATTCAGCAGTAGAGGGTAGGAGGAGTCTGGGCAGACCAAGGACAAGGTACCTGGATTCGGTTAAGAATGATTTTGAAGTAATACGTTTAACATCAGAAGAGGCACCAATGTTAGCACTGAATAGGGGATCGTGCAGGAATTTTATAAGGGGGCTATGCTCCAGACTGAACGCTGAAAGGCATAATCAGTCTTAAATGATGATGATGGTGATGATGATGATGATGGTGATGTAAGTTTCGTGGGAGAGTGAAAAGAAAATGTGGTAGGAATTATGAGGGTCGGGGTCCTGAACCTAGCATATATGGAAGGCGAGGCGGAGTACATGGCGCTCAAGAATCTGGAGGGAGTTACAGAATTTGGGGTTGTGGGCGGATGTACAGGTGGGACTGGCATAACAGAGGATGGACGGATTAAGGATTTGTAGGTGTGGAGGATGGTAGAGGGGTTTAACCCCCATGTCGGACCAGAGAGGCTTTTGAGGAGTTGGAGGTGGTTGTGGGCTTTGGATTGGATGGAGCGGAGATGAGGGATCCAGGTGAGGTGACGGTCAATGGTGAGGCCCAGGTAGATGAGGGTGGGGAAATGGCGGACAGGATGGGCGCAGATGGTAAGGGAGAAATCCAGGAGGCCAGCCGGTGTGGCCGCGAGGTTCTAGGCGCTTCAGTCTGGAGCCGCGTGACCGCTACAGTCGCAGGTTCAAATCCTGCCTCGGGCATGGATGTGTGTGATGTCCTTAGGTTAGTTAGGTTTAAGTAGTTCAAAGTTCTAGGGGACTGATGACCTCAGAAGTTAAGTGCTATAGTGCTCAGAGCCATTTGAGCCATTTTTTTGAAATACAGGAGCCGGAAGGAGTGAGTGGTACGACCTACGATGATTGCCTGGAGACAGAATGAGTGCAGAAGTCTTTTTATGCCATTACAACATACACTGCGTGTGGATTTTTGTTACTTGCTTTCTTGCGTCTATCCGTAAGAGAAGCTCTTGTCACAGCGTGCAGATGAAGCCGGTAAAACCTCCTTTGACAACTCGGTACCCATGTTAGGAAAAAACTACACGGAGATAGTTCAGTCGGATCTCCCGTAACAGGAACGCGAGACGGCGCGGACAGGAGTTAACAGGAACTGGAGCGGCGCGTAACGGAGGCGGAACAGCGGCAGCGGGAGGAGGCGTTCTGCTGGGTGCCCGCTTCGACCCCTGGAGCGGTATCGCGGGCCGGCGTGGGAGCCGCGCCTTACGTAAGGCGAGCCGCGACAAGGGCGTGTACTTGTATCTGCCGCCGCGCCGTAGCTGTACCGCGGCGCGGCGCGGCGTTATGTAAAATGCCGCGCACTCACCGTACGGTACACGCTGTCCGCTTATATAAGGCCCGGGCTCGCACGCTTTCGCGTTTACATCACCTATACCAAATATTGTCGCATTCCATTTACGTGGGACACAGTGTCGCTTATTTTGGAAGCTGCATGGCGTATTACAGGACTGCGAGCGGACCGCAGCAGCTGAATTCGGAAAAGTACCAACAGATTCCCCGCTGACAATATAGCTCGAGATGTTGTCTTGCACTTTTAAAGCGAACACCTTTGGCCTCCCTGATCCGAAAGAGGACGATTATCTTTGCTTCAAAATGGTTCAAATGGCTCTGAGCACTATGGGACTTAACAACTGAGGTCATAAGTCCCCTACAACTTAGAACTACTTAAACCTAACTAACCTAAGGACATCACACACATCCATGCCCGATGCAGATTCGAACAAGCGACCGTAGCGGTCGCGCGGTTCCAGAATAAACTACTTAGAACTGCTCGGCCACAGCGGTCGGCCTATCTTTGCTTCCTCTCATCATCATCATCTACATCAAGAATTGGGCCATTTGTTCCGTTCGATGTCCTTCAAAATCGATCAAGGCATCACTTCATTGGTCTTCCTAAAGATCTTTTGCCATTTGTTTCATGTTCTTTTATAGCTTTAGTAAGTCCTGAATCTTGCATGTGGTCTACATGTTCTTTCCGTCTTAAGTGGTAACATTTTATTATATCAGTTATATTTGCATATTCAGCTCTGCTCGGATGTCATCGTTTCTCTTTTTATCCATCAAAGTATATCCAGCCACGTATGTAACGAAATTTATTTCACATGCTTCTACTGTCTTTTCATCTCTCTCCTTACGGGTCCAGTTTCCATTACCATACATATCACCATATATAACTTTAGTAAATTTCTCTGTGGACTTTCTCTCACAATGTTCTGTGTAGAGTTCCACAGAAATGGTTAAACAGGTCTAACTGATTTTATATATCATTGGTTACCCTGTATGTAATACATACTACAACTTAAATATTTAAATCTATTAACTTGCTCTATGATGTGTTTGTCTTTTTAAATCTTAATTCGCATGGGCTGGTGTCTTAAAAATGCCATTGGTTTTGTTCTTGTGATGGAGACGTTCAGATGGAATTTTCTGGCTGTTTTACTTAAGTTAAAGACAGCTTGTTGTAAACATTTTCATTCTCACTAACAATTACTTGGTCCTATGATGATGATGACGATTATGCTGATGATGATGTTTGGTTTTATGGGGCGTCAACTGCGCAGTTATCATCGCCCGTACAAATTCCCAACCACTGCTCAGTCCAATCTCGCCACTTTCTTGAATGATGATGAAATGATGAGAACAACACAAACATCCAGTCATATCGAGGCAGGTGAAAATCCATGACCCCACTTGGGATCTAACCCGGGACCCCGTGCTGCAAAAAGCAGTGTTCTAACATCCATATCGTTAATTTTAAAATGTTTTAATTTCTGTAGTCAAGTTTTGGCTACATCGTCGATATACATACAGGGTGGTCCATTGATAGTGACCGGGCCAAATATCTCACGAAATAAGCATCTGTACCATATTTTTATACACCAGGAATTGCATGGCGACGGCTTTGAACGTCGTGTACAGTTCTGCCACTGGGCACAAGAGAAATTACGGTACGATGACAGATTTTTAGCACGCGTTCAATTTAGCGACGAGGCGTCGTTCACCAACAGCTGTAACGAAAACCGGCATAATATGCACTATTGGGCAACGGAAAATCCACGATGGCTGCGACAAGTGGAACATCAGCGACCCTGACGGGTTAATGTATGGTGCGGTATTATGGGAGGAAGCATAATTCGCCCCCATTTTATCGATGGCACTCTAAATCGTGCAATGTATGCTGATTTCCTACGTAATGTTCTAGCGATGTTACTACAAGATGTTTCACTGCATGACAGAATGGCGATGTACTTCCAACATGATGGATGTCCGGCACATAGCTCGCGTGCGGTTGAAGCGGTATTAAATAGCATATTTCATGACAGATAGATTGGTCTTCGAAGCACCATACCATGGCCAGCACGTTCACCGGATCTGACGACCCCGGATTTCTTTCTGTGGGGAAAGTTGAAGGATATTTGCTATCGCAATCCACCGACAACGTCTGACAACATGCGTCAGCTCATTGTCAATGCATGTGCGAACATTACGGAAGGCGAACTACTCGCTGTTGAGAGGAATGTCGTTACACGTATTGCCAAATGCATTGAGGTTGACGGACATCATTTTGAGCATTTATTGCATTACTATGGTATTTACAGGTAATCACGCTGTAACAGCATGCGTTCTCAGAAATTATACGTTCACAAAGGTACATGTATCACATTGGAACAACCGAAATAAAATCTTCAAACGTACCTACGTTCTTTATATTAATTTAAAAAACCTACCTGTAACCATCTGTTCGTCTAAAATTGTGAGCCATATGTTTGTGACTATTACAGCGCCATCTATCACAAAGCGAAAAAAGTGGTCCAACTAAACATTCATATTTCTTTACGTACTACACGAATATGAAATAAAAATGGGGGTTCCTATTTAAAAAAACGCAGTTGACATCCGTTTGACCTATGGCAGCGCCATCTAGCGGGCCAACCCTAGCGCCATCTGGTTTCCCCATTCAAGCTAGACAAGTTTCGTTCTTTGTAATTTTTTCGTTTGATGCTTATTTCTTGAGATATTTGTCCCGGTCAAGATCAATGGACCACCCAGTATATTAAAATATTGATTGAGAGAGGACACCCTTGTCTAACTCCTCGGTTTATTGCAGACATTGATGCCTGCTACCTGCTACTTCTATTTGTATTTTGCTATGCATTTAGAAACCCTGTACAGCTCTTATAAGATGTGTGGGATCCCTCTGCTTGCAAAATTTTTCTCTCCTCTCCCTGGAAGCCTAATCTCTGCTGCTCGTTAGCTCGATCCACTGCTGGTACTGAAGCTCCATATTCCATGCCTGTCAACAAAAAGCTTTATTTCTGGTACTGAAGATTTCTTTTTCAGCCGATAAAAATTCTACTGTCAGCTGTTGCAGATGAATGTCATAACACACTACCTGACCTAGAAGATACTGTCGGGTGCAAATGTAACTTCATACACATACATAACATTGGTGGATATTTTAAACTTGGTATGTGGCTGGGGCAGCAGCCGTAGGATGAAATCTTCGCGAGGAAAAAATAAGCAGCGGTCAGTTCATTTTGATGATATTCGTTGTTTATGATAATGTATTTCTTGAGGTTTTGATATTCACAATTTCTCGCATACGTTGTATGTTTTGATTACATACGTGGTTACCATCTTCTCTCTCCCCCCCCCCCCCTCCCGCCCCTTGATATTATTGTGTAGTATAGTATTTACACTGTGTCAGTTTGCGTAATTTTTTTTCTACACTAAAATAACTTATTATTTATTGCCATTTTATTAATTTTACTTGTATACATAGCTAAATATGACCTGGTTTTTATTTTCATAATTTTAATTTCAAGGTTTTGGAGCAAGTTTAACGTAATAATGTGTATTAATTAATACACAACATCCTCGTACGTATTACTAGCGCTCTCTCTAGCTGTAAGCTTTCCTTAGCCAAAGCGTTACGTACGCGATGCCAGTGCATGAGCTGTACATTGGTAAAGTATTAATCAATGACGACCACCATGTTGGGCTTATTTTTAATATTATGGAGGTGAAATTTTTTGTTTCGCTGACGTCTTTCGGCTATTTTTTAACGTACCTCCGCTACAACATGTAACCCAATAAGTAACACGGAAATGGATCAACTGTTATTTTAATATATGTAAAAACTTGAGTAATACGTGCAATTTAAATGATATAATTGTTACTAAGCTGAGGTAAAATAATACCTGTATTGAAAATGACGCAATTGGTAATTAAAGTTGGATGGGGTTTTACCTTACAGACAACACAAACACCATGGACAGAACATGTAGAAATAAGAAAGTCGAAGGTGCACAAGTAATATAGCGATTATGCCGTATGCAAAGCACATACGACCTGTAACAGACATAATATAAGCGTAATAAAAATACACATTTGTACACATAAGTTTATGAAATGAATATTAAAAATATTTTGTATGCTGCCTCGAATGAAACAGGATCCATGACTTGCCGAGACCTCACGTCCGAGATAGCTAGGTTGTGGTATCTCTAAGACAAATCTATGTACTTTCCTATTATCTTTTATTTATTCTTCTTAAGTGCAAGATTGTTTTTATTTTAGAAACTTTTTGCGAATTTATAATGTCAGAAAGTGGTATGTCACAATTTCTTTTCATCTTCCTTAATTTATATCTTCTGTTCAAAAACGGACATTTTAAGGTTTTCATTTCTTAATTATTTTTAAGTCTATAAATATTTAAAGCTGCACTATGATTAACCCTTATTACAAATAAGTTTCACATTCTGTACATGTACAATTTATTACCTTAGTAGCTAGATAGTGAGTCATTTGTAAATGGCAGGAACGAGTTCAGAAACAAACAAACAAAAAAAAGTAATAAGTTTGAATTCTTCCTGTACACAGACACACACACACACACACACACAAACTTAACGTGTATTCACTGTTAACCTGTTTAGATTGTCAGTAACATCCTTCTGAAGAAGACGTTTTTTTGTAATGGTTGAAGCCGTGGTCAAGGGTTTTAAATAAATCTATAATTTTGCAGCTGATTGGCTGCTTACTTTTTCTTCGCAAACTTTGGTGGATATGTAAATGACTAAGATGCAGTTCTCTGCGACGGTTAGAACGACCGTCAGGGTGCATTTGTGTTGCTCACCGTTACCAGGCTTGGTCGGGTATGAGGGGCGTGAACAGCGTTAGATGTTGAGTGATCACTGTGAAGGGCAGTCTTGTTAGCGATCAGGTTCTAGTCGATCACGTCTGCACAAGGGAGGATTGCCATACTGTCCACAAGCACATCCCTTCAGTTAACACCGCAAAACAAATGGTGACGACCTCTTCCAGTCTTTTGGAGGGGCACAGTAGCGTGGGGAGGCATCGTGTATAACTTCAGGTGACGGCTGTTGACAACTGAAGGAAATCTGCCGGATATACTGCATCCTCATTGTTACATGTCGCGCGAGAATATTTTCAACAGGAGAGAGCTCGTCCACAAGTGTCACGTGTCTATGAGCTGTGTGATGTTGAGATATTCCCGTGGCCAGCGAGATCCCCAGATCTGTCCCCGATAGAATATGTGTTGGACTAGCTCGGACGCCATCTCCGTCCCACTGTGAATACTGGGGATATCAAGGACCAGTTACAGTAGTCGTCGGCTAGTTGGCCTATGAAGACTGTACAACGACTTCTTGAAAACCTTGAATCAGTACATTCATTCAGGACAGATGAGGTGCAACGTCATACTTATAAATGGGCTCATAGTGCCAAGTTAGTAAATTTGACTCAATTTTTTATTTACCAATGTATCAATACCTACTCAACCAGTGAAGTTTCCTATCATTTCCTCCTCCTCCTCCTCCTCCTCCTTCTCCTCCTCTTCTGTGTATTCGCACGCCATGTATCACATTAGCAGAGCGTAAGAAATGAACCACAAGTTTTCAAGGACCAAAGGTATAATCCTCAAACGGACCAACAGAATGTACCACCAGAACGTTACTATCCTTCTTGTCAGGAACTTATTTTTAATGTGTTAATTTTGCAGGAAATTGACATTTTCCAATCATAAAAGTTTTAGTATGTCGTTGATTTATTTATTTGCTCTATTTTAATCACTAACGGGTATTCTTTACTCGCAATAAGTGATGTTTGGTTATTTGGTGCATTCCGTCGGCTCCGCGGTCATTTCAGAGACGGTTTTAAAAGAATCCGTTACCGACTTCGTCTATTTATCTTTGGACGGCAGAGTTTGTCCTCACTTTTTCTCACGGATGCTCTAGTTGCAGGAAACATATCCTCGATTTTGCGATATCTATGATAAGGACCGTTGCCGTGGTGACGACGCGCGTCACCCTGTTCTGTCGGTTTCATTGATGTGCAGAGGGATGATGTAGCGGCCCTGCTGTTCCTGTTGCACGCGGGGAAAAAGTTAATTCAGATGATGAAGTGACTCTAAAACCGTTATGTACACAGAATCAGAAATCTTGTCAATGACGTACCAGGCTGACATGTGGTACCAAATATCGTAACATGTTTTCCGAGTCAGTTGTCGCTCAGCACTACGTCCATTTACAGAAGGCATTCCCATATAATGTGCTCTGGAGTTCCTCCTCCTCTGCATACAAATACGTTTCTGTCTTGTCTTACGACTGGGTGAAGATATATAGCATATGGACCCCACAGCAGTACAGATATATGGTGAACCCAAATGAGGGTTACTAATTATTTTCAGGTCGAAGAAATGTTTCACAATTGCGAATACGATTATACGTAAGCTGTATAAATGACAAATGACGCATGAAAATTTGTGTCAGACTGGGACTCAAATCCGGATTTGTCGCTTAACGCTAGCGGTCGCCTTAACCACATTGGCTACCCATGCACGACTTCCGGACCGAAGCAAACTTCCATTTATGTAATTCATCATTTGACAGCTGACGTATAGTCATATTCGCAATTTGTGAATATATTTCTTAAATTTTCTACGTCTGCAAGTCATCGGCAGACAATGAAAAATACAGTCACGGCTAAGCCTATATATTCGGGTCATGAGTCCTCAGTCTGGTTTTGATGTGACTCTCCTGTGCAAATTATTTCATCCCAGAGTAGCGTTTTCACCTAATGTCTTCGATTATTTGTTGGTTCATTCCAATCGCTGCCTTGTTCTACCTTTTTTGCCCTCTACGCCCCGTTTAATTATACGAAGGTCACTTCCCGATGTCTTAATGCATGACTTATCATCCTGCCCCTTTTTCTTGTCAGTGTTTTAAACGCATTACTTTCCTCCTCAATACTGCGAAGGATTTCTCATTTCTTATCTTATCTCTACACTTTATTTTCAGAATCCTTCTGTAACACCACACCTGAGACGCTTCGATTCTCTTGTTCTCCGATTTTCCCGAAGTCCATGATTCACTTCAGTACAACAGTGTGCTCCAGACGTTTTATTATTTACCCCTCACGTTAAGGCCTACGTTTGACATTAGACTTCTTTTAGCGGTGGATTCCCTCTTTCTCTGTGCTAGTTTGTTTCTCATGAACTCCTTGCTCCGTCCGCCAAGCGTTATTTTGCCTCCAGGCTAGCAGAGTTCTTTCGCTTCGCCTATTATATTAATTTCATCGCGTGAAACTCATTACTGCTTGTCTTAGTTTCTTTCCACGTTTTAAAAGTTTACTTTTCACAACGTCGATTGTAGCGAAATGCGTCGGCCTTACAGAAAATGCCCACGAGTTCGCTACCTGTAGATAAAAGTCGTGGTGATTTATTTCTCTTGGATATCAGGGGTTCATGGCAGACTGGAGGTATCTGAGAGGTACTGACGAAGTGCCAAAATGTGCATGAAACAGACGATAATTAGATTTAGTTTGAATGAGCATGACAATACAAAAAAATGGTTCAAATGGCTCTGAGCACTATGGGACTCAACATCTTAGGTCATAAGTCCCCTAGAACTTAGAACTACTTAAACCTAACTAACCTAAGGACATCACACACACCCATGCCCGAGGCAGGATTCGAACCTGCGACCGTAGCAGTCCTGCGGTTCCGGACTGCAGCGCCCATGACAATACAGTTTATTTTTGTATACTCCTCTATTTCAGAAAAAATTACAAAAACAGTTGATGTAGAGGACTGAGCGAATGAACTGAAGATGTGTTGATGGCAGCTGTCGATATTGCGCAGAACAATTTGATGAAAGCTAATGATGTCGCTAAACTTTCTTATTTACCAAATACTCAAAATTACGCTGTAGTAAACATTAAATTCTAAGCGCAGGTTAAGACGTCACTCTTCTACATCTACATCTACATCTACATCCATACTCCGCAAGCCACCTGACGGTGTGTGGCGGAGGGTACCCTGAGTACCTCTATCGGTTCTCCCTTCTATTCCAGTCTCGTATTGTTCGTGGAAAGAATGATTGTCGGTATGCTTCTGTGTGGCCTCTAATCTCTCTGATTTTATCCTCATGGTCTCTTCGCGAGATATAGTAGGAGGGAGCAATATACTGCTTGACTCCTCGATGAAGGTATGTTCTCGAAACTTCAACAAAGGCTCGTACCGAGCTACTGAGCGTCTTTCTTGCAGAGTCTTCCACTGGAGTTATCTATCATCTCCGTAACGCTTTCGCGATTACTAAATGATCCTGTAACGAAGTGCGCTGCTCTCCGTTGGATCTTCTCTATCTCTTCTATCAACCCTATCTGGTACTGATCCCACACTGCTGAGCAGTATTCAAGCAGTGGGCGAACAAGCATACTGTAACCTACTTCCTTTGTATTCGGATTGCATTTCCTTAGGATTCTTCCAATGAATCTCAGTCTGGCATCTGCTTTACCGACGATCAACTTTATATGATCATTCCATTTTAAATCACTCCTAATGCGTACTCCCAGATAATTTATGGAATTAACTGCTTCCAGTTGCTGACCTGCTATTTTGTAGCTAAATGATAAGGGAACTATCTTTCTATGTATTCGCAGCACATTACACTTGTCTACATTGAGATTCAATTGCCATTCCCTGCACCATGCGTCAATTCGCTGCAGATCCTCCTGCATTTCAGTACAATTTTCCATTGTTACAACCTCTCGATACACCACAGCATCATCTGCAAAAAGCCTCAGTGAACTTCCGATGTAATCCACAAGGTCATTTATGTATATTGTGAATAGCAACGGTCCTATGACACTCCCCTGCGGCACACCTGAAATCACTCTTACTTCGGAAGACTTCTATCCATTGAGAATGACATTCTGCTTTCTGTTATTTAGGAACTCTTCAATCCAATCACCCAATTGGTCTGATAGTCCATATGCTCTTACTTTGTTCATTAAACGACTGTGGGGAACTGTATCAAACGCCTTGCGGAAGTCAAGAAACCCGGAATCTACCTGTGAACCTGTGTCTATGGCCCTCTGAGTCTCGTGGACGAATAGCGCGAGCTGTGTTTCACACGACCGTCTTTTTCGAAACCCATGCTGATTCCTACAGAGTAGATTTCTAGTTTCCAGAAAAGTCATTATACTCGAACATAATACGTGTTCCAAAATTCTACAACTGATCGACCTTAGAGATATAGGTCTATAGTTCTGCACATCTGTTCGACATCCCTTCTTGAAAACAGGGATGACCTGTGCCCTTTTCCAATCCTTTGGAACGCTACGCTCTTCTAGAGACCTACGGTACACCGCTGCAAGAAGGGGGGAGGGGGGGGGGCAAGTTCCTTCGCGTACTCTGTGTAAAATCGAACTGGTATCCCATCAGGTCCAGCGCCCTTTCCTCTTTTGAGCGATTTTAATTGTTTCTCTATCCCGCTGTCGTCTATTTCGATATCTACCATTTTGTCATCTGTGCGACAATCTGGAGAAGCAACTACAGTGCAGTCTTCCTCTGTGAAACAGCTTTGGAAAAAGACATTTATTATTTCGGCCTTTAGCCTGTCATCCTCTGTTTCAGTACCATTTTTGTGACAGAGTGTCTGGACATTTTGTTTTGATCCACCTACCGCTTTGACATAAAACCAAAATTTCTTAGGATTTTCTGCCAAGTCAGTACATAGAACTTTACTTTCTAATTCATTGAACGCCTCTCGCATAGCCCTCCTCACACTACATTTCGCTTCGCGTAATTTTTGTTTGTCTGCAAGGCTTTGGCTATGTTTATGTTTGCTGTGAAGTTCCCTTTGCTTCCGCAGCAGTTTTCTAACTTGATTGTTGTACCACGGTGGCTCTTTTCCATCTCTTACGATCTTGCTTGGTACATACTCATCTAACGCATATTGTACGATGGTTTTGAACTTTGTCCACTGATCCTCAACACTATCTGTACTTGAGACAAAACTTTTGTGTTGAGCCGTCAGGTACTCTGTAATCTGCTTTTTGTCACTTTTGCTAAACAGAAAAATCTTCCTACCTTTTTTAATGTTTCTATTTACGGATGAAATCATCGATGCAGTAACCGCTTTATGATCGCTGATTCCCTGTTCTGCGTTAACTGTTTCAAATAGTTCGGGTCTGTTTGTTACCAGAAGGTCTAATATGTTATCGCCACGAGTCGGTTCTCTGTTTAACTGCTCAAGGTAGTTTTCAGATAAAGCACTTAAAAAAATTTCCCTGGATTCTTTGTCCCTGCCACCCGTTATGAACGTTTGAGTCTCCCAGTCTATATCCGGCAAATTAATATCTCCACCCAAAACTATAACATGGTGGGGAAATCTACTCGAAATCTACTCTTCACTGAGAAATGATAATGAACAGTTGCTCGTTAGGTCGTGGAGTTTTTTCTCAGGCGTTCTCCGCAACACAGAGTGGCTGGAAATGTGTACCTTCATAAAATCTACACAAAAATGCACTTACGTTAATCTGATTGTTTGTACAAAAAATTCATCCTCTTCTCCTTAAACTTCGAGCTCTACGATGATGCTTCACTAATCTGATACTAAGCGTCGGTTTCCCTAGATCCTTAATATGGAGCTTATCTTCTATCTTTAGGGGAGGGAAAGTTTCCCTTGGTCTCTTATCCGAATTTTCACATGTTTTGCCTTCTAAGGCTAGCCACAGTACACATAGGATCTCACGTCATCAAACTCAAAACTGCACACCAATTCATCTCACGGAACACAGTAATGTCTGGTCACCGTGTTGGTCATTGGAACAAATAAGAGATAATTCTTGCCTTGAGTTACTGATTAGGCTATTGCTGTTATTGCAGCTCTATAAATATATTTTAGTGACCACTGACATTGCAGATATTACAACTGATCTAGGAGTAGCGTCTTTGATTACAAATCAAAACGTCCTGGGGCCCGGATTCGAGCATACCACTGCTTAAATTGCGAATAAAAATTATCAACAACGGCGTTCTAAGACTACCAGCACAAGAAGCCACCCTCATTCTGCCAACGATCTCATCAATGTGGTTGGAGAAACGGACAGAGCTTCAGGGCGCTCTCTTGTCTTTAAAGTGTGAAACTGCTCCTAAAAGGCGGAAGACTCAGCAATAATCAACGGCTGGAAACCATTATATTAAACACACATATCTGTATCCACGCAACATGTGGCCTGAAACTCCAAAAGTGTCATGGTAATCTCTCCACTGGCAACACATTTGGGACTAGTCCACCATACGGATCTCCGAGAGGGGGCTGTCAAGGGGAAGGTGACCATGAGAAAAAGATGGAATAGCAACGAAAAGCGTCTTGGGGCAGAGAATTTCAAAAGTTTGAAAGCGGTACGGAAGCTATCTAATCTGAAAAGGGAAATGCAGAGGTTCAGTTTAGACATATTGGGGGTCAATGAAGTGAAATGGAAAGAAAACAAGAATTTCTGGTCAGAAGAGTATAGGGTGAGATCAGCAGCAGCAGAAAATGATATAAAGCGAGTGTGACTCGTTATGAATAAGAGAGTAGGGAGGAGAATGAGTTACTATGAACAGTTAAATGATAGGATTGTTCTCATTATAATCGACAGCAAACCAACAGTGACAACAATAGTTCAGATAAACATGCTGACTTTGCAAGTAGAAGGTGAAGAAACGGAGTAATTAAATGAGGACACTGAAAGGATGATTCAGTACGTAAAGGGAAATGAAAATCTAATAGCCATGGGGGACTGGAATGGGGCTGTATGAGAAGGACTGGAAGAAATGGTTACGGGAGAATATGGATATGGTACCAGGAATGAGAGACGAGAAAGGCTCATTCAACTTTGCAATATCTTTCAAGTGGTAATAGTGAATGCTCTGTTCAATAATCAGAAAGAAGAGGACATACAATAGAAAAGACCGGAGATAGGGGAAGATTTCAGTTAGATTACATCACAGTCAGGCAGATTCGCAAATCAGATACTGGACTTTAAGGCGTACCCAATAGCAATTACGGACCCAGATCACAATTTAGTAATGGTGAGGACGTGGCTGAAGTTTAGCAGACTAATCGAGAAGAATCGATGCACAAAGAAGTGGGATGTCAAAATATTAAGGAATGAAGAGATACGCTTGAAGTTCTCCGAGACTGTAGATAATGCAACAATAAATAGCTCAGCAGGCAGTTCAGTTGAAGAGGAATGGACGTCTCTAAAAAGGGAAATCACAGAAATTGGAAAGAAAAACACAGGTACGAAGAAGGAAACTGCGAAGACACCATGGGTAACAGAAGAAATACTTTATTTGATCAACGAAAGAAGGAACAATATAAATGTTCAAGAAAATTCAAGAATACATAAATAAAACTCACTTAGGAATTAAATAAATGGGAAGCGTAGGGAAACTAAGGCGAAATGGCTGCAGGGAAAATGTGAATACACCGAAAAAGAAATGATTGGCGAAAATACTGAGTCAGCATATAGGGAAGTGAAAACTTCGATTGATGAAATTAAAAGCAAGAGTTGTAACATAAAGAATGAAGCGGATGTTCCATTGTTAAATGCATAGGAAAGTGCAGGCAGGTGGAAAAACTACATTGAAGGCCTCTATGAGCGGGTAGACTTGTCTGATGACGTGGTAGGAGAAGAAACAGGCGTCGATAGTGAAGACGTAGGGGATCGAGTATTAGCAGCAGAATTTAAAAGGGCTTTCAAAGGTAGAAGGGATAGAGAAAATTCCACTGGAATTTCTAGAGTCATTGGGGGACAAATCGACTATTCACGTTGGTGAGTAGAATATATGAGTGTGCCGATATACCATCTGATTTTCTGAAAAACATCATCCACACAACTGGGAAGATTGCAAGAGCCAACAAGCGCGAGAATTATCGCACAATCAGCTTAACAGCTCACGCATCAAAGCTGCTGACAAGAATGGTATGCAGAAGAATGGATAACAAAATTGAAGATATCTTGGATGACGATCATTTGGGCTTTAGGAAAGGTAAAGTCCCCAGAGACGCAGTTCTGACGTTGCGATTGATAACGGAAGTAAGACTGAAGAAAATTCAAGACACGCTCGTAGGATTTGTCGACGTGGAAAACGCGTTCGACAATGTAAAATGTTGCAAAATGTCCCAAATTCTGAGAGAGGTAGGTGTAAGATATGGGAAAGACGGGTAATATGCAACATGTACAAGAACCAAGATAGGACAACAGGATTGGACGACCAAGAATGAATTGCTCGAATGAAAAAGAGTGTAAGACAGGGAGGTAGTCTTTCACCTCTGCTGGTAAGCCTGTACATCGAAGAAGCAGTGATGGAAATAAACGTACAAGAGTTGGATTAAAGTTCAAGGTGGATGTCAATGATAAGACTCGCTGAAGACAATGCTGTCCTCAGTGAAGGAGAAGAAGAATTGCCGGGTCTTCAAAAACGTGTGTGAAATCTAATGGGACTTAGCTGCTAAGGTCATCAGTCCCTAAGCTTACACACTACTTAACCTAAATTATCCTAATGACAAACACACACACCCATCCCCCGGAGAGGACTCGAACCTCCGCCGGGACCAGCCGCACAGTCCATGACGGCAGCGCCTGAGACCGCTCGGCTAATCCCGCGCGGCTTACCGCGTCTGCCGAATGGAATGAATAGTCTAATGAGAACAGAATATGGACTGAGAGTAGATCGAAGAAAGGTGAAAGTAATGTGAAGTAGCAGAAATGAGAACAGCGAGAAACTTAAAATCAGAATTGCTGATCATGAAGTAGCAGAATTGAAGGAAATCTGCTAACTAGGCAGCAAAATAATCCCCTACGGATGGAACAAGGAGGTCAAAAAAAGTAGACTAACACTGGCAAAAAGCACGTTCCTGACCAAGAGAGGCCCATTAGTATCAAACGTAGGCCTAAATTTCAGAAAGAAATTTCTGCGAATGTACGTTAGCAGCACAGCATAATACGGTACTGAACTATGGGAAATCCGTAACAGAGAGGATCTAAGGATGGGAGATGTGGTGTTGCGGAAGCATGACAAATTTTACATGGAACGATAAAGTAAGGAATGAAGCAGTTTCCGCAGAAGCGTGGAGAAGAGGAATATATGGAAATGATAGACAAGAAAAAGGGACATGATTACAAGACATTTGTTAAGACATTAAGGAATAATTTCGATTAGAAAGAACTGTAGAGAGTAAAAATTGTAGGGGAAGGCAGAGATTGAGATACACGGATCAAGTAATTGAAGACATGGTTAGCAAGTGCTACTCTGATACCAAAAAAATGGCGCGGGAGAGGGTACACGGCGGGCCGCATCAAACTAGTCGGAAGACTGGTTACTTAAAAAGAAAGTATAGTTACTTTTATTTTAGAAACATGCTATGTATATGTCCGGTTGCCGTAACGTCCGGAAAGGAACAGAGGAATCCCGCTCTGGCGAAGCTGAGCAGCAGCAGGGAAAGGTGAGGCTCTGCTGGATACACGCTGGAGCGTTGCTCCAGTTATCAAAAATGGTTCAAATGGCTCTGAGCACTATGGGACTCAACTTCTCAGGTCATTAGTCCCCTAGAACTTAGAACTAGTTAAACCTAACTAACGTAAGGACATCACACACATCCATGCCCGAGGCAGGATTCGAACCTGCGACCGTAGCGGTCTCGCGGTTCCAGACTGCAGCGCCAGTTCTTACAAGAGGAGTCACCTCCTTCTCCGCTCCTTTCTTCACACCTCGCCACAGAACTACGCGGCTGGAATACTGGATTTGGGGTTGCACAAATGGGCTTAGCGTACGGGTTGAGCAGAATGTGTAAGATATGACCACTAATGTCAAACAAGTATTTGGAAATCTACGATAAGCTGCAAAGAAACTATTAAACAATTTGTCGTAGAGGCAGGTGAACTCCATGAGGAGTATTATGTAAGTAGGAAATATTTCGGTGGTGGTTCATTGGACCGTTGTGTCACAAGAGGATCCGCCACTGCTAATTGAAGTAATTTAATCCTAGCTTAGTCGTAATCGTAAGGTAGTTATACGAAAAGAGAAGTGTATCTGTCGTCCACGCCAAAGGGATGAAACATGAAATTGTAATTTGCTAAAATGCGACCAGGTACAGCTGAACAACAAATACAGCTGTACAACAAACGTGGCACAGCTGTAGCGTTCACAATTTGAACAAATGTTAACGTCGTCACAGGAATATAAAAAAAAGCGAGGAAGGTTTATCTGTTTAGCAAGAGTAATAGAAGGCAGATTTCACACTACCTAACAGATCAAAACGAAAATTTCTGTTCCGACACTGACAATGTTGAGTATTTATGGAAAAAGTTCAAGGCAATCGTAAAATGCGTTTTAGACAGTACGTGCCGAGTAAAACTGTGAGGGACGGGAAAAACCCACCCTGGTTCAAGAACAAAGTTAGGAAACAACTGCGAAAGCAAAGAGAGCTTCACTGCAAGTTTAAACGCAGCCAAAACCTCTCAGACAAACAGAAGCTAAACGATGTCAAAGTTAGCGTAAGGAGGGCTATGCGTGAAGCGTTCAGTGAATTCGAAAGTAAAATTCTATGTACCGACTTGACAGAAAATCCTAGGAAGTTCTGGTCTTACGTTAAATCAGTAAATGGCCCGAAACAGCATATCCAGACACTCCGGGATGATGATGGCATTGAAACAGAGGATGACACGCGTAAAGCTGAAATACTAAACACCTTTTTCCAAAGCTGTTTCACAGAGGAAGATCGCACTGCAGTTACTTCTCTAAATCCTCGCACAAACGAAAAAATGGCTGACATCGAAATAAGTGTCCAAGGAATAGAAAAGCAATTGGAATCACTCAACAGAGGAAAGTGCATTGGACCTGACGGGATACCAATTCGATTCTACACAGAGTACGCGAAAGAACTTGCCCCCCTTCTAACAGCCGTGTACCGCAAGTCTCTAGAGGAACGGAAGGTTCCAAATGATTGGAAAAGAGCACAGGTAGTCCCAGTCTTCAAGAAGGGTCGTCGAGCAGATGCGCACAACTATAGACCTATATCTCTGACGTCGATCTTTTGTAGGATTTTAGAACATGTTTTTTGATCGAGTATCATGTCGTTTTTGGAAACCCAGAATGTACTCTGTAGGAATCAACATGGATTCCGGAAACAGCGATCGTGTGAGACCCAACTCGCTTTATTTGTTCGTGAGACCCAGAAAATATTAGATACAGGCTCCCAGGCAGATGCCATTTTCCTTGACTTCCGGAAGGCGTTCGATACAGTTCCGCACTGTCGCCTGATAAACAAAGCAAGAGCCTACGAAATATCAGACCAGCTGTGTGGCTGGATTGAAGAGTTTTTAGCAAACAGAACACAGCATGTTGTTATCAATGGAGAGACGTCTACAGACGTTAAAATAACCTCTGGCGTGCCACAGGGGAGTGTTATGGGACCATTGCTTTTCACAATATATATAAATGACCTAGTAGATAGTGTCGGAAAGCCCGCATCTCGTGGTCGTGTGGTAGCGTTCTCGCTTCCCACGCCCGGGTTCCCGGGTTCGATTCCCGGCGGGGTCAGGGATTTTCCCTGCCTCGTGATGGCTGGGCGTTGTGTGCTGTCCTTAGGTTAGTTAGATTTCAGTAGTTCTAAGTTCTAGGGGACTTATGACCACAGCAGTTGAGTCCCATAGTGCTCAGATCCATATTTTTTAGTGTCGGAAGTTCCATGCGGCTTTTCGCGGATGATGCTGTAATATACAGAGAAGTTGCAGCATTAGAAAATTGTAGCGAAATGCAGGAAGATCTGCAGCGGATAGGCACTTGGTGCAGGGAGTGGCAACTGACCCTTAACATAGAAAAAAGGAATGTATTGCGAATACATAGAAAGAAGGATCCTTTATTGTATGAATATATGATAGCAGAACAAACACTGGTAGCAGTTACTTCTGTAAAATATCTGGGAGTATGCGTGCGGAACGATTTGAAGTGGAATGATCATATAAAATTAATTGTTGGTAAGGCGGGTACCAGGTTGAGATTCATTGGGAGAGTCCTTAGAAAATGTAGTCCATCAACAAAGGAGGTGGCTTACAAAACACTCGTTCGACCTATACTTGAGTATTGCGCATCAGTGTGGGATCCGTACCAGATCGGGTTGACGGAGGAGATAGAGAAGACCCAAAGAAGAGCGGCGCGTTTCTTCACAGGGTTATTTGTAACCGTGATAGCGTTACGGAGATGTTTAGCAGACTCTAGTGGTAGACTCTGCAAGAGAGGCGCTCTGCATCGCGGTGTAGCTTGCTCGCCAGGTTTCGAGAGGGTGCGTTTCTGGATGAGGTATCGAATATATTGCTTCCCCCTATTTATAACTCCCGAAGAGATCACGAATGTAAAATTAGAGAGATTCGAGCGCGCACGGAAGCTTTCAGACAGTCGCTCGTTCCGCGAACCATACGCGACTGGAACAGAAAAGGGAGGTAATGACAGTGGCACGCAAAGTGCTCTCCGCCACACACCGTTGGGTGGCTTGCGGAGTATAAATGTAGATGTAGATGTAGATGTAGATTGTGGGAAATAGGAAAAAACTTCGCTTTTCTGCTGTGCAATGGAAGGACAGGGATTCTTGGATAGAAGGCCATCTCGTGCACTTGTTAAGTAGAGCGCAGAAAAAAGATTATTAGAGTTTAACGTTTCATCGACATCGGGGTCATACGTGAAGAAAAAATGCTTAAAATTATCAAGGAATGGGAAGGAAATCAAGAACGTTCTTTGCAAACCACAAGTGGCAGCATTTGCGTTAAACGGTTTAGTTAAGCCTTGGAAAGGCTAACTATCGATTGACAGACGGGGCATGAACCGCCGTCTTCCTGAATACGAGCCCAGTGCCATTGTGTCATCTTCATCAACACAACAGGAGTAAGCACTTTACTTTACGCAAAGTGGTATGTATGTTTGGCTTGCATCATGCTGCACTCTCCGAACGGTTACACAATCTGTCCGCAATACGTGTTTGCGAGTGTCTGTGGATGGGATTGCGTTGCATCTCTTCAGCATGTCCTCTTGATAATTCTGTGTACATACGACATCCATCTCTTTGAAAAAAGTCATTTACTTTGTACTGTGACATAGTTGAAGCCTATAAGTATACCTGAAACAGCAACCCAGTTTCCTTTGGCTTTCTCGCAAACGAAATACACTTTACGCTACTCGGGTGAAGTGAGGCCCAGTAACACGTGCCAAAAAAGAAGCAGGTCTCTAATTCTCACTGGATATGCATTTGTAGTTTGCCCCTCTCAGAAATGCAAGTGGTGATCTCTACAGGCTAAATATCAACTGCAAAGTAATTCGTTTTCATCATAGTGACTTCATATGCGAGGAATACCACCTGCACTCCGCCATAGCTTAATTTCACTGTCGCGCGGAGCTGGTACCTGTGGTAGGCCTTGCTCCGTCTCCATATTTCTGTGTTATGTAACGTGGGGTTGCCGAATATGATTTCCTATCATAAGTTGGTTCCTCTCGGGGCCACCTGCAAGACACTTCGATTTCATTTTGAAATATCCAGTTGTTGTTGTGGTCTTCAGTCCTGAGACTGGTTTGATGCAGCTCTCCATGCTACTCTATCCTGTGCAAGCTTCTTCATCTCCCAGTACCTACTGCAACCTACATCCTTCTGAATCTGCTTAGTGTATTGATCTCTTGGTCTCCCTCTACGATTTTTACCCTCCACGCTGCCCTCCAATGCTAAATTTGTGATCCCTCGATGCCTCAGAACATGTCCTACCAACCGATCCCTTCTTCTAGTCAAGTTGTGCCTCAAACTTCTCTTCTCCCCGATCCTATTCAATACCTCCTCATTAGTTACGTGATCTACCCACCTTATCTTCAGCATTCTTCTGTAGCACCACATTTCGAAAGCTTCTATTCTCTTCTTGTCCAAACTAGTTATCGTCCATGTCTCACTTCCATACATGGCTACACTCCATACAAATACTTTCAGAAACGACTTCCTGACACCTAAATCTATATTCGATGTTAACAAATTTCTCTTCTTGAGAAACGCTTTCCTTGCCATTGCCAATCTACATTTTATATCCTCTCTACTTCGACCATCATCGGTTATTTTACTCCCTAAATAGCAAAACTCCTTTACTACTTTAAGTGTCTCATTTCCTAATCTAATTCCCTCAGCAACACCCGACTTAATTTGACTACATTCCATTATCCTCGTTTTGCTTTTGTTGATGTTCATCTTATATCCTCCTTTCAAGACACTGTCCATTCCGTTCAACTGCTCTTCCAAGTCCTTTGCTGTCTCTGACAGAATTACAATGTCATCGGCGAACCTCAAAGTTTTTACTTCTTCTCCATGAATTTTAATACCTACTCCGAATTTTTCTTTTGTTTCCTTTACTGCTTGCTCAATATACAGATTGAATAACATCGGGGAGAGGCTACAACCCTGTCTCACTCCTTTCCCAACCACTGCTTCCCTTTCATGCCCCTCGACTCTTATAACTGCCATCTGGTTTCTGTACAAATTGTAAATAGCCTTTCGCTCCCTGTATTTTACCCCTGCCACCTTCAGAATTTGAAACAGAGTATTCCAGTCAACATTGTCAAAAGCTTTCTCTAAGTCTACAAATGCTAGAAATGTAGGTTTTCCTTTTCTTAATCTTTCTTCCAAGATAAGTCGTAAGGTCAGTATTGCCTCACGTGTTCCAACATTTCTACGGAATCCAAACTGATCTTCCCCGAGGTCGGCTTCTACCAGTTTTTCCATTCGTCTGTAAAGAATTCGCGTTAGTATTTTGCAGCTGTGACTTATTAAACTGATAGTTCGGTAACTTTCACATCTGTCAACACCTGCTTTCTTTGGGATTGGAATTATTATATTCTTCTTAAAGTCTGAGGGTATTTCGCCTGTCTCATACATCGTGCTCACCAGATGGTAGAGTTTTGTCATGACTGGCTCTCCTGAGGCCATCAGTAGTTCTAATGGAATGTTGTCTACTCCCGGGGCCTTGTTTTGACTCAGGTCTTTCAGTGCTCTGTCAAACTCTTCACGCAGTATCTTATCTCCCATTTCATCTTCATCTACATCCTCTTCCATTTCCATAATATTGTCCTCAAGTACATCGCCCTTGTATAAACCCTCTATATACTCCTTCCACCTTTCTGCTTTCCCTTCTTTGCTTAGAACTGGGTTGCCATCTGAGCTCTTGATATTCATACAAGTGGTTCTCTTCTCTCCAAAGGTCTCTTTAATTTTCCTGTAGGCAGTATCTATCTTACCCCTAGTGAGACAAGCCTCTACATCCTTACATTTGTCCTCTAGCCATCCCTGCTTAGCCATTTTGCACTTCCTGTCGATTTCATTTTTGAGACGTTTGTATTCCTTTTTGCCTGCTTCATTTACTGCATTTTTATATTTTCTCCTTTCATCAATTAAATTCAATATTTCTTCTGTTACCCAAGGATTTCTATTAGCCCGCGTCTTTTTACCTACTTGATCGTCTGCTGCCTTCACTACTTCATCCCTCAAAGCTACCCATTCTTCTTCTACTGTATTTCTTTTCCCCATTCTTGTCAATTGTTCCCTAATGCTCTCCCTGAAACTCTCTATAACCTCTGGTTCTTTCAGTTTATCCAGGTCCCATCTCCTTAAATTCCCACCTTTTTGTAGTTTCTTCAGTTTCAATCTGCAGTTCATAACCAATAGATTGTGGTCAGAATCTACATCTGCCCCAGGAAATGTCTTACAATTTAAAACCTGGTTCCTAAATCTCTGTCTTACCATTATATAATCTATCTGAAACCTGTCAGTATCTCCAGGCTTCTTCCATGTATACAGCCTCCTTTCATGATTCTTGAACCAAGTGTTAGCTATGATTAAGTTATGCTCTGTGCAAAATTCTACAAGGCGGCTTCCTCTTTCATTCCTTCCCCCCAATCCATATTCACCTACTATGTTTCCTTCTCTCCCTTTTCCTACTGACGAATTCCAGTCACCCATCACTATTAAATTTTCGTCTCCCTTCACTACCTGAATAATTTCTTTTATCTCGTCATACATTTCATCTATTTCTTCATCATCTGCAGAGCTAGTTGGCATATAAACTTGTACTACTGTAGTAGGCATGGGCTTTGTGTCTATCTTGGCCACAATAATGCATTCACTATGCTGTTTGTAGTAGCTAACCCGCACTCCTATTTTTTTATTCATTATTAAACCTACTCCTGCATTACCCCTATTTGATTTTGTATTTATAACCCTGTAATCACCTGACCAAAAGTCTTGTTCCTCCTGCCACCGAACTTCACTAATTCCCACTATATCTAACTTTAACTCCATATTTCTGTGTTATGTAACGTGGGGTTGCCGAATATGATTTCCTATCATAAGTTGGTTCCTCTCGGGGCCACCTGCAAGACACTTCGATTTCATTTTGAAATATCCAGTATATTTAACTTTATTTGCCCAATTATCACATGGCAGACGTGTCGTGGAAAACTATGCACTAACCCTCGATTCCTATTAATCATAGTCATTAAGTATCAAAATGCTCCTCCGCTTGATTTTCCGTGACGGTATTATCTTCTGATAACTGGAGAGCTTATAACCCATTAGCGAATACTGATACACCAAAAGACTTATAAATTAGCACTTCCGTGCTCGCGACGTAATACAGTTTTACATCATACTCTGAGGTGACAGAAGTCGTGGGATACCCCCTAACATTGTGTCGGACCTCCTTTTGGCCGGTGTAGTGCAGAACTCGATGTGGCATGGACTCAACCAGTCGTTGGAAGCCCTTGTAGAAAAATTGAGCCATGCTGCCTTTGCCTCTATAGGCACCCTTAGCTCGGTACGGGCATTTGTTGAAGTTTCGAGAACATACCTTCACAGAGGATTCAAGCAGTATATTTCTCCCTCCTACGTATATCTCGCGAAGAGACCATGAGCATAAAATGAGAGAGATTAGTGCCCACACAGAGGCATACCGACAATCTTTCTTTCCACGAACAATACTAGACTGGAATAGAAGGGAGAACCGATAGAGATATTCAAGGTACTCTCCGCCACACACCGTCAGGTGGCTTGCGGAGTATGGATGTAAATGTAGATGTAATTATGGAAGAGGTACCGGTACAGAATTTTGGGCCACAACTGACCTCTCATGTATGTCCCATAAATGTTCTATAGGATTCATTTTAGGTGATCAAATAATTTGGTCGAATTGTCCAATGCGTTCTTCAAACGAAACGGGAACAACAGCTGTGGCCCGGGGATATGGCGCATTGTTATCCATAAAAATCTCTAGTCAATGATCGTTTCAGTTGGACAAGAAGACCCAGTCCATTCCATGTAAACACAACCCACACTATTATGTAACCACCACTAGCTTGCATACTTCCTTGTTGACAATTTGAGTCTATGGCTTCGTGAGGTCTTCACCACACTCGAACCCTACCACTAGCTCTTACCAACTGAAACCAGAAATCATCTGACCAGGCTACGGTGTTCTAGTTGTCAAGAGTCGAACCGATATGGTCATGAGCCCAGGAGAGGCGCTGCAGGCTATTTTGTGCTGATAGCAAAGGCACTCACATCGGTAGTCTGCTGCCATAAGGCATTAATATCAAATTTCACTCTACTGTCCTAACTAATAGATCCGCCGTATGTCCCACATTGATTTCTGCGCCATTTCAGTCAGTATTGCTTGTCTGTTAGCACTGAAAACTATTCACAAAGGCCGCTGCTGTTGGTCGTTGAGTGAAGGCATTCGTCTACTGCGTTGTGCGTGGCGAGAGGCACACTCTTGACACTGCTGATCTCGGAATATTGAATTCCGTAACGATTTCCGATAGCAATGCTCCATGCGTCTAGCTGCAACTGCCATTCCACGTTCAGTGTCTGTTAAATCCCTTAGTGCGGCCATAGTGACTTCGAAAATCTTTTCACATGAATCACCTGAGTAAATATGACAGCTCCGTCAATGCATTGCCCTTTTATACCTTGCGTACGCGATATTACCGCCATCTGTATAAGTGCATATCGCTATAACATGACTTTAGTCACTTCTGTGTAATAAGTCACAAATCCAGGCACATATAACACGGCTTTAAATCAAGGCGTGAATATTAGTATTTCCACATGCTATACGATATACACAACATTCACAAATATATGAGAAGATGGTCACTACTAACACTGATATTTCATCATAAAGTTGAACTAATATTCTAATAGACACCGAATTTTAATTTTAATTTTTCTGTGTACCATCCTTGTCATCAGTTTTGGACGCATCAGTCGTAATGCTGATTGTGCGATACTATTTTGTCTTACGCAATAGCAAAGGTTGCTTCATGCCAACAGGACTCCCAGAACACATAAATTTCTGAAGATTATTTCACACAGCTTATGCATACTTAAAACTTCTCATAAACATGTGACCGTTATACGAATATATGAGCAGTATTCTTCGGCTGTTTACTTTTGACAAATTAATTACAGTATGAAACTTCCTGGGAGATTAAAACTGAGTGCCGGACCTTGACTCGAACTCGGGACCTTTGCCTTCCGCGGGCAAGTGCTCTACCATCTGAGCTATTCAAGCACGATTCACGACCCGTCCTCACAGCTTTACTTCCGCTCTTACCTTGTCTCCTACGGGACGGGACGTGAGTCGTCCTTGGGTAGCTCAAATGGACTTCATCTTAGAGAGAAAAAAAATAAAAAATAAAAAATGGTAAAGCACTTGCTCGCAAAAGGCAAAGGTCCCGAGTTCGAGTCTCGGTCCGGCACACAGTTCTAATCTCCTAGGAAGTTTCATATCAGCGCACACTCCGCTGCAGAATGAAAATCTCATTCTAATTACAGTATATTTTAACAAATGACGCTAAATTACAACAGAAACTACAACTGTTACTATTCAAATTAATCTTCCTCTACAATACTATTTGTTTTCTTGTCATCTAGCTTCTGTCTGCTTTGATGCACTGATGCATCCTCCCTTATATCCTCTCACGTGTCACTTCTTCATCTTAGAGTATTGCTTTGACGAAACGTCCTCAATCATTTATTGGACATATTTCAGTCTCTGTCGGACTACCTCCCATCTTACACGCTTTCTAAATCGAGCAGTTCAATCTTGGTCGTCCAGTCCTCTTGTTCCATTTTGATTCCTGTACATATTGCATTTACCCGTTTTCCGTATATCTTACCCCTACCCTTCTCAGAATTGGAAAAATTTTGCAACATTTTACATTGCCGAACGCGTTTTCCAAGTCGACAAATCGTATGAACGTGTCTTGAATTTCCTTCAGTCTTGCTTCCATTATCAACCGCAACGTCAGAACTAGCTCTCTGATAACTTTAGCTTTCCTAAAGCCAAACTGATCGTCATCCAAGAGATCTTCAATTTTGTTTTGCATTCCTTTGCATATTTTTTTCAGGTACTTTGATGCACGAACTGTTACGCTGGTGTGCGATAATTGTCGCACTTGTTGGCTCTTGCAATATTCCGAATTGTGTGGATGATGTATTTCAAAAATGGTTCAAATGGCTCTGAGCACTATGGGGCTTAACATCTGAAGTCATCAGTCCCCTAGAACTTAGAACTACTTAAACCTAACTAACTTTAGGACACCTCTTCACATAAAACTTAAGGACACCACACACATCCATGCCCGAGGCAGGATTCGAACCGTAGCGGTCGCGCGGTTCCAGACTGAAGCGCCTAGAACCGCTCGGCCACACCGGGTAATGTTTTTCCGAAAATAGGATGATATATCGCCACACTCATACATTCTACACACCAACGTGAATGGTCGCTTTGTTGCCACTGCCCCAAATGATTTTAGAAATTCTGGTGAAAATTATCTATCTCTTCTGCCTTATTCGATCTTAAGTGTTCCAAAGCTCTTTTAAATTCTGATTCTAACACTGAATTCCTTATCTCTTCTATCTGGACTCCTGTGTCTCGTCCTATCACGTCATCAGACGAGTCTTTCCCTCAAAGAGACCTCCCATGTACTCTTTGCAATTGTCTGCTCTCTCCTCTGCATTTAACAGTGTAAATTCCATTGCAGTCTTAATATTACCACCCTTTGTTTTAATTTCATCGAAGACTGTTTTAACTTTCCTATATCCTGATTCGGTCGTTACGACAATCATCTCTTTTTCGATTTCTTCACATTTTTCGTACAGCCATTTCGCCTTAGCTTCCATGCACTTCCTATTTATTTCATTTCTAAGTGACGTGTATGTCTATATTTTTGTACTTCCTTCTTCCATCGATCAACTGGAGTATTTATTGTGTCAAACGATGGTTTTTCGTATTTACCTTCTTTGTATCTATGTTTTTCTTTACAGCTTCTGTGAGTGCCCTTTTTGGAGATGTCCATTTCCCTTCAGCCGAACCACCTGCTGAGCTACTCCCTATTGCAGTGTCTATAGCCCCAGAGAACTTCAAGCGTATCGCTTCATTCCTGAGTACTTTTGTATCCCACTTCTTTGGGAATTTATTTTTCCTGACTAGTCTGCTAAACTTCAGCCTACTCTTCATCACTACTAAATTGCGATATGGGTCTATATCTGCTACTGGGTACGCCTTACAACTCAGTATCTGATTCTGAAATAAGCTAAATGAAATCTTCTCGTACGTCCCAGCCTTTTCCAAGTATACCTCTTTCTCTCCTGATTTTTGAACAGAGTATTCGCTACTACCAGCTGAATTTTATAGTAGAACTCGATTAATCTTTCCCGTCTGTCGTACGTAGTATACCCATTTTCTCCTTTAACCCTTTCTTCTACTTCTTACCCTACAGCTGCATTCCAGTCCCCCATGACTATTAGATTTTCATCTCCCTTTACGTACTGAATTACCCTTTAAATATCCTCATATACTTTCTCTGTCTCTGCATCTTCGTAGTGCGATGTCGGCATGCATACCTGAACTATCGATGTCGGTGTTGGCTTCAAATGGCTCTGAGCACTATAGGACTTAACATCTGTGGTCGTCAGTCCCCTAGAACTTAGAACTACTTAAACCTAGCTAAGGACATCACACACATCCATGCCCGAGGCAGGATTGGAATCTGCGACCGTTGCGGTCACGCGGTTCCAGACTGAAGCGCCTAGAACCGCACGGCCACACCGGCCGGCTACCATTTTCTGCTGTTGATAGTACCCTACACTCATCTGACCAGAAATCCTGGTCTTCCTTCCATTCCACTTCACTGATCCCAACTATATGTAGCTTGAGCCTTATCATTTCCGTTTTCAGATTTTCTAGCCTCTGTATCACATTCAAAAATCTAACGTTCAACGCCCGACTCGTAGAACGTTATCCTTTCGTTGATTAATCAATCTTTTTCTCATGGTCACCTCCCACTTGGTAGTCCCCTACTGGAGGTCCCAATGGGGAACTAGTTCGGCGGAATCTTTTGCCAGTGGAGAGGTAATCATGGCACTTTTTCAGTTACAGGCCATATGACCTGTGGATACACATTATGTGTATGTATTGGTTTCCATTGCCTTCTGCATCCTCATACCGTTGATCATAGCTGGTTCTTCTGCCTGTAGTGGTAGTTTCCCATCACCTGAACCTCTGTCCGTTCCTCCGCTGTCCTTGACAAGGCCGTTGGCTTAACGTGGGTGACTTCTTACGCCGGAAGTCTTCTCCCGCCATTGATGATTTGCCGGTAATAGTCTCTTTCTCGTGTGCTCCTTGCTTCGTCTGTCATGCGGTAGTTTGTTTTCAGATTAATAAAATCCCTGCAAGTCATCTTTACGGGATCCATCGTTAATCACATTTCTGCTGATCTTCACTACTTTAATCTTTCTTCATTCCCGATCCTGACTGTGTGGTCAGTACCCTGTTCGTTTCACTAACGCGTCCTTCAATTCTTTGATATCCTTTCACCATGAGATTTAATCCTACCCTTCTTTTATTTCCTTAATTACAGCCATTCATATACTGGCTGAAGAACTGATGAGAAAGCCTGCATACTTGCGTTCACAGTTTTCATTCCGAGGATTTCTGTCTTTGGCTTCCAGTCTTATTACTCACTCTAAGTACTTGCACATAACATATACCCGAATGAAAAATGCTCTTATCACTGCACGAAAAAGTCGAATATGTCCAGGGCAGAGTTGGGAATGTAAGTGAAGGGAACTAGCTCTTCGACTTGTCTGGCAGCTTCAAAGAAATTTAAATCAAAACATCTTTAATATTCGCGCTTATTAATTGTTAGTATTAATACTCATGTTGTGTAGGATAATGCACCATGCCAAATAAAGTAACATGATATATGATGTCATGTCGTATAACATGACGCCTGTTATGTCATCCAGCATAGTATTTGTCAAGCCGTGCAGTATGAAACAAAGTGTCATTAAAGTTTAGGATGCATGCACTCTGGGATACTTTCTATTGTAGATGTACCCTACTCGAAAATACTTCCTATTGTAGATATGTCCTTCTCTCTAGAAGGGTTATAAGTTTGTGTCTGTTCGTTGTTACACCCCTGAACATATGTGAAATAGGGGTGTGTTTATGGGAGAAAGGGTCCCCTTCGGGAAAAGTCAACCCCCCCCCCCACCCCACAGAAATAAAAGAAATTGTTTTAATGTCCTCCTCCTGCAAACCCCCCCCCCCTCCTCAGTACTAATCAATCCCCAGAAATTTTAGCCCCCCCTCCCAAAAAAAAAGTTTTTAGCTATTACATACATGCACTTCAGATTTATAATAATATAAATCGTTTACTATGGCTGGCGAATCTTCTGAATTTTGGGCACAGGATGAGAGACATTAGCCTATAAATTGCAAGATGCAGGTGTGCCAATATCTAGCAGCTAAGAGAGCTTGCCACGCTGGGAAAGTAGAGTTAATTCGTAAAAAGCGCGAATATGTTAGGATGTTTTGATCTAAATGTTTTTAAAGTTGCCAGGTACGTCGAAAAGCCAGTTCCCTTATTTTACATCCCTAACTCTATCCAGAACATATTCGCTTCTTTTGTGCTATGATAGAAGAATTTTTAATTCTGGCTCCCAACTTTTACTCTGCCATCATTTTGACGATAGATAGCCACAGCTTGACAGTCGATGTAAATTTTTGTTGACTCGGGGAACGACTGATCCGGTATAAGTCTTCTGGTGTGTCTTGAACTACGATGCTTGAATCCGGCGTCGTTATTCGCCTGGGATGGCTGAATCTGCCCGGTATAGCGTTCTGTGTCCTCAGAGCAGACAAGGTCACATGCTCACAAGAGGGTTTTGGTGTAATGTCCTAATTTTTTACATTTTTGTTGTATATTTTTGTTATTTTTATTATTTTGATATTTCATTTCATATTTTTAATTTCTTTTTAAATTATGAAAAATAACCACAAATCATTACTACGGTGAACGAAGTAACAGCAAAAATAAATATTATACTGAACGAAATATTAAATACTGTACGGAGTTTATAATAATAATGTAAGTAAACAGTTTATATTACGTAGATATAACTTAGGATACGACCAGATTACACAGCTGAAATGGTTTAAAAGCTTACTATATCGCAAGCTGAACAATTCGCTCAACAAATAACCAAACTATTGAAACGCATACGTTCATCTTGATATTATTTCTTATATTAAAATTCTTGTCACTGTTTAAAGTATGCAATAACAAAATTGAAAATTAAAAAAAACCGGCACCAACCAGCTCCTGAAAAACTCACGCGACTAATTATGTTGCAACAGCCAGTCCGAATTAAATATGATTGGCTGAAATAAAGAGCTGTGAAACAATGTATGCAGGACAAAACACTATTTTTGAGTCCTGTACGACAATTAACGAACTGAAGCTTGGTTTGCCCAGAAAACATTTTCTCCGAAATAGCATAGTAGTTTTTGAAGAAAACAGAGTAAAACATTTTCTATTGATTAGAAATAAGGTGACCTTTTTCCTGCTATTATTTCTATAGCAATTTTCGAGATAGTTAATTTTCGTCGTGACCCATCGATAAAGATCTAAATGCTCAGTCAAAAACTATATCACTTTGTACAGGGCTAGGCATATTCTGGTACGATACATGCATCGTTTTTCACATCCAAAGAATTTTCGATGATGTTAAGCCACTAGCCAAAAAAATCTTTAATGTATAAAGAACGAAATGCCAATCAACTGTAATAATCAGTTTTTTAAATTATATCCTAATGCAGCGCTTAAAATTTAACGCATTTCTACGAAACACAGTTTCATGTGCAAGCGCATGATTTTTCGCACCTAAAATCTGAACTATGATTCTGCCTACGCTTCTTATAATTAACGTAAGAATATATTTTTTACTATCGTCTGTATCACTTTTAAACAGTCTCAAAACGTGCTATTCGCTTAAAACTAGATTTTATGTGCAACTTCCGACTGATTTATCGTGGCAACGGATAAACGTTTCACAAAACAACACGACGACAATTACTTACATGCATTTGTCTACCTTCTTAAAAAATTGAAGCTGATTCGCAGAAGTCTGAAACGTAGAAGTGGTGTGCGTAAACTAACAAAAATGTTTTTGCACGTAAGATCTGAATGGAGCTTGATTTTGGAAAGCGAGTTATCAATTTCAGCGTAAGAATGCATTTTTTAATTTGATTAACTTTGAACCGTTTTCCTGCATTCAGTCCTCCTAAGAATGAATTTTACGTGCTACATTTAGCTCGACTGTAAACCGTCATCTCTTCACAACAAATGAAGATTACTGGATAGATAAATTTCGTTTTACTTTGTCCATTTATTTACCTCCGTGCAAAGTTTGAACCGATTCGTACAATTTTAAAGCACAGAAGCAGCGCGCTTCAGAAATCTCCATGAAAAACATATTTTTTTTCACGTAAATTCCAAACGAATCAAGATTTTTTTTTCAAACAGTTAAAGCTTATCTAGACCAAGGTCTGATGCACCGATGGACCGAATTCGAACCATCAGTCTCGCTCCACTTCGGAATTTTGTGCGTAAAATCCGAACGAGGTTGACCGCTTTTTGCTCGTGAAATCAGAACAGTCCACATACAAATGGTGCCATCAGGTGAGCATTTCAAAAAGGAATTAATCGATTGGCTTAATTTGTCTGGGCGCCAGCTCCGATTCTTTGTTCAAAGCTTGCTTTCTATTCTTTAATGTGGCTGCAGTAAGACTGAATGGTTATACAAATGGCCGCTGTCCCTAGATAAACCAAGAAAGTTTCGCCCTCTGTTCCTAGCTCAAATAAGAACAAAGGACTAACCCCCTCCCGCCCCCCCCGCCCCCCCCCCCCCAGACCACGGTTTTGCCAGCGGCCTTCTCACATACGTATTCTTTGAGAGGCACCCACATACCTTGCTCATACTGTGGCATCAAGCAGTCAGGCCAGCAAAATGATTGGTATGCCAAGCGAGTGGATTCATTCTTATTTATCAAGTAACATGAGCTCTAGTACTCACAATTAAATTACAAATTATTCCCCTGTTTGAATATGACGCAACGGAAACGGATAACGCACATCTGACTATTAGTAATTTACGCAACTCTGACTGTTCACTACGCACTGGCCATACCACAATTTCTTTCTTACTCAACGGCTTTGATCTATACGTGGCCACCGCACTGAATGTGAATGGCGCACACATTATAAATTCTGGATATCATGACAACATACTATTCGAAGGAAAAGGCCACCAATCTTTTTCTTTTCACTATCTTTTTTATTCCTATAAATTCTATAACCTAAACACACCATTACATTTTCTACAACAATTACACATGAGAAACTCCGCCCAGTGGGCATGGCTTTACATTGGTGATTCTCTATCTTATGGTCTCGTAATTATCTAACACTATAGTGCACTTTCTGGATAGGATGGCGGATCTTTTATTATATCTCACACTTCGACTCTCACACCCATCATCACGAAAATTTCCTCCAGACCGAGCGGTACAAAAGGAACATGCATAACCCACTGCCTCTGAAACTATCTTGCTACTCTCCCATGCAAACCACACATACTTAAATTACATGAAATACACCATACTGAAAACATGGAATACAACACAAGGAATAGTCACAACGTTATAATCACATCACTTTCAGTTTACCCACTTCAATTAGTATTCATCCCAGTTTCACCCGACACTGACCCACTTCGTAACTTTTCTTTCCTACTATGATATATGCACGGCTTCCTGTGCAATGCAAGCCAAGTGGCGTTGCTGGATAGACGGCTGACTCACCTTGCTTCACTCTCAGAGTATTATAGTTTGAATCAAGCGTCACATGGAAACATAACACTCAAAGTAATATTAAGAACATATTCGTCACACACGCGAGTCCTCAACTGATACCATGGACGAGTACTTCTCTTTATCCTTTGTCTCATACACAGATTGAGACTCACACAGTACTCACCACGTGGAAGTACTCGTCTCCAATTTCAAGTCCTGAGCACGCTATTTCTTAAATATTTCCAACTTATGGTACACACGCCAGTAATTCAGCTTAACTTTAGCACTCGGAAGAATTTCAACTTATTGCTACACGTGGTTTCATTGTGACCGTTGGTCACTTCCGAAGATTACTACGATCCCCTTAATATTACCTGCCTGACATTTAACTCTCCCCACAAAAGTTCCTGAAATAGAGAAATTATTATTCCAAACTATTCTTAAGTATTCCACATGCATACCATTCTCTCCACTCTTCTGTCTTTACGGAGCACACTTAAGACAGGTCTTACCAATACAAGATCCAGCGCCCGAGAGCTGAAACATAGCTGTTCTTCAGGTCGAGGTGGGGGAAGACTATGCTACCCATTGGTCAGCCACATTTCAGGCGCTCAAAGCTCAGGTAAATTTCATCTGTTTGGTTCCACCAAAGGTGATCAAAGGACCGTCTCAAAGATGATCATATATTGAACATTCATTATCTGCGGTTAGCAGACGACCATACATTCATTCATTTCGCAGATCTCACCATATTGGATGTAGGGATTTATTTTGTGGGAGTGCACATGTGATCAATTAAATAAATAAGTTGTCATTCTTTCCTACACTGGTGTCCGACTTCGGTGTATTAAGTGAGATTGAGTTATTATTACAAAAAATATGTTGTTCTGACAAGAATAACGAAGAATGTAGGGTGGTACTGTACCCTTTCAGCTTGACAAAACGTTTCCGCTCTCTAACGGTTACTCGTCTTTCCCTGTAGCGTATACCTTTTCTTTGTGATGGTTTTCACATATCTTGCGCCATTTCATACTGTCAAAGGCTTTTTCTAGGACGAGTAACATTGTGTAATGTCATTATCTTTCGTAAGTCTTGCCTCCATTTTTCAGTGCCACGTCAGAATTGCCTCTGTGATGCTTTTACCGTCCCTAAAGTGAAACTAATAAAAGAAGATGGCGAAGGTCACCGGACGTACTGTATGTGATAATTTCTTGTGAGGATTTACAAAAGATTGTCCATGTGGCCCCGATTACCAACAACAATGAATGGACTTAAACACTGCAAAACAGCAGCCGTGGAAGCTGTAACTCAAGACATGCTCGCTGCAGTGCGGGAACAATTTGAATACCACATTGACATACGCCGTGCATCTCAAGGGGGCCATACTGAGCTCCTACGAAAAGGTATGAAAAACTCATTTTGAGTTTCCAGTTCATAGAAAAACAAAATTCACTATATATGTTTATTAGTTTCAGAAATATAGACATGCCAAATCGGATGATTCTTTTTGATAGACCCTGTATAATGATGTGAATGTAGACGTATTTTAATTCATTTACCAGCAATAGAACACTATGCCTTAGATAGTGAGGTGTCAATGTCTTTAAATTTGTGTTTTCTAGTCATTTTTATTCACAAATACTGTCTTGTTGGTTTTACAGCTAGACGTTTACAAGGGTATCATATTGATCAAAGAGTAAAGCTAAGCATTGAATAAATAGAATTATAATTTCAAACACTATTGATTTTTGTTTGTGTGTGGAGTTGAGGAAAGTTAAAAAATAGTAAGCAATAAAATAGTGTGGAAAACAACACAAAACAAAACAAATTTTTAAAATGTATTATGAGGTGAGATTAAATTTAAATTTCACTTTATAGTACGGGTGATTTCCGATTGATCAGTAGCAGAATGTGGCTAAAGCCATCGACCAATTTTTCGCTCTGAACGTCTACTTGCTAATTAGGAAAGTCTACTTGCTAATTAGGAAGCGTATCGTGATGACTTTTCAAATGACTGAAGAAACTGAAATTTTAGAAGATATTCATTTGTTCCATTTCTTAGCATAATGCTAAATTTGGAGCTTTTTGTTAATGTCTTTGGATGTATGTCTGTTGTTTGGGAGACGTAGTGCAAAGGCATTTGTACTACAATCGTTAAATTTCATGTGCACTTTAAAACCTATCCGAAAGTTTCTAACAAATTGCCCAGTGTATATTCTGTCACACTCAGTTTTGTAGATACCCTGACATTAAATGGATCTGTTGTACTGACGGTGTGTCTTACTTACAATGTTACTAATATTATTTTTGGTCTGGTGCAATAGTCTAATCATCAGTTTGTGTTCATGAGCTGTAATGCTAATTGTGCAATAGTTTGACTCTTTCCTGCTCTCGCGGTGCTCAGAATTATGTGAAGCATTTTCTTCCGAACGTCCGACAGTACGTCCCCAATTTCATTGTTTTCAGATACTATTGATTGCCACGTGCTCTAATGACTTTAAAAATTAGGAAGGAATATTATCTTTCTGCCTTGCTTGATGAGAACCTATTCAGTACATCACAAAAAAGCAGATGCCTTTACCTGACGACGACATTTCTGACCGAGCTATACGCGACAACGCAACGAAGTTCTCAGTTTGCATGTACTTCTCTCCTTCTCTTCCACAGTTCTCAGAAGCTCTCCTGCAGATGTAGTCGTACTGCACTAGCACCACTGACTGTCAATCGACCGCGACTGTTTCAAAAATATGGAAGGTTTTATTAACCACTGTTCGCAAATTTGCTACAATTAACTAGTTACAAGCAGCCATAGCAACGGACATAACTGATCACACCTCAGGAATACAGTTATTTCATTTGAACAAAATGAATAACTGTTTAACAAATTTTATGTGAACAGCAGATCAATATACGAAATGAATGTTGCCTCTTATTAGGTTGCCCTTTTCATGATGACATGTCAAGACCCTACAAAACAACCTAAATATTTACGTGTACTTTGGTCAAATGTTTTTGTATTGACTGAAGATGTAAGCCTGAAAATGAGTTTCTAACTTGAAACATATTCCAGAATGAAATTTTCACTCTGCAGCGGAGTGTGCGCTGATATGAAACTTCCTGGCAGATTAAAACTGTGTGCCCGACCGAGACTCGAACTCGGGACCTTTTGCCTTTCGCGGGCAAGTGCTCTACCAACTGAGCTACCGAAGCACGACTCACGTCCGGTACTCACAGCTTTACTTCTGCCAGTATCTCGTCTCCTACCTTCGCAGGAGAGTTTCTGTAAAGTTTGGAAGGTAGGAGACGAGATACTGGCAGAAGTAAAGCTGTGAGTAGCGGACGTGAGTCGTGCTTCGGTAGCTCAGTTGGTAGAGCACTTGAAACATATTGCTTCATTAAATAACTGATGTACTCAATAAATTTTGTGACTGCTAGCGATCTCTGCCAACGGCCTTATCCCAGTGGTGACACAGTTTCCCACCGGATCACCAAGTCAAGCGCTGTCGGTTTTGGCTAGCACTTGGATGGGTGACCATCCGGGTCTGCCGAGCGCTGTTGACAAGCGGGGTGCTCTCCCTCCTTGTAAGGCCAACTGAGGATCTGCTTGACTGAGAAGTAGCGGCTCCGATCACAAAAACTGACAACGACCGAAAGACTGAAAGAGCGGTGTGACGCCCCCCCCCCCCCCAAAATCACCGCATCCAGTGACGCCTATCGGCTGAGGATGACACGGTGGTCTGTCGGCACCGTTGGGCCTTCCGAGGCCTGTTTGGATGGAGAGAGCGATCTCTGAAAAACCTCTTAATACGTAGTCGCAGACTAGATGTTTTTCCGGAATGGATATTTCGCTCTTCAGTGACAATGGTACTGTTACCAAACTTCTCGGCAGATGTAAACTGCGTGGGGTCGCTTATTGAGCTTTGTTACGCTTCGCCACTATTCCGTGAATGTGTGAGCTTTTAATACGTTTATAATTATTCTATTTCTCGCTCTCCATCGTAATACTACTACTTTTCGTTAGTATCGAATAATATAATTATTAAATGGTTGTAATTCTTCAGACATTCGAGACGATCTGTTGACATTTTGAGGTCTTGTGTATTGCACCGGATATCAGCGTCGTTCTTGCAAAATATTTCGAAAACATGACTCGTTAGTTTCAGCTGGTGTTAAATTACTACTGTAAATAGTAAAGTAGTTAATCCACTGAAGACAGCTGCTCAGCACAGATCCTACATTGGGTAAAATGGTAAAACATAATGCATCAAACAGAACAACCAGAATTAAAATTGGATCCGAACTGCTGTACATCATAGAATTAGAATCCAGACCATTACCTTATGCACATAATGTTCTTTGCAACTGAACTGACAACATCTTTATTTCCTAACGCCGTAGACTGTGCTGTTTAATGAAAGATCAATTTTCAGATCAAAAGCCCTACTTTGCTACGCAATTCACTATGTCCATTACTTCGTTATTCGTTAACTATAGACGAAAGACTAGAGACATCACCTGCGCGACAAAGTTGTTTCATGTAAGTTGTTTAGTGTGTCCTGTCTCGAGGATATTTTTTTTCCTTCCTTTGTCATCTAGACAGACTTGTCTGTCGCGAAGTAATATTGTCTTCTGCTTTAAGAAAATTATTTCTCGAAAAAGATTGACATCTATATTTGGCTGCATACTGAGCCATGTAGCCTCTTTATCTTGTTCCATAAGTGTTTAGACCAGAACAAGAAATCACTAATATTGGTACAAAGAAACCTCCGCCTTGTAGTTGAAAGCTGAAATAGTAACTGATCGCACATGAATGCTGCATCCCTGCCCCCACGCTGCGTTGGGATGTTTTCGAATTTTGCCTGCACCGAATGAGAGAAAACCTACACATACAGCCAGCTGTACAGTTCCTGCAAATATTACACATATGTAGAATACTTGTATTCTTTAATACGAGTAGCCTTTCGACTAATGCTTGGCCCAGTAAGTCAGAAGGCAATACAGATTCCTGTATTTGATTCTAATGATCTTACATTAAGCATCTGATATTCTAATTAAAATTTACAGTCCAGTTATTTAGAGATTCGTCAAAGCATCTGAGACGCCCTGCTAAACCTGCAGGACAGGACGAGTAGTAGGAATTGTGGAAGGGGGACAGAATGAGCGGCTGTCAGTTACACTCCAAACGTTTTCTGTCGATAGTCAAACTTATAAGTTGCGCTGTAATGTTTGGACAACTAAATAAAAGGGTTATGTTTGGAGTGTAACTGACAGCCGCTCATTCTGTCCCCCTTCCTAGAGCCTAGAGCCTTTTGTCTCAATATATATATATATATATATATATATATATATATATATATACTCCTGGAAATTGAAATAAGAACACCGTGAATTCATTGGCCCAGGAAGGGGAAACTTTATTGACACATTCCTGGGGTCAGATACATCACATGATCACACTGACAGAACCACAGGCACATAGACACAGGCAACAGAGCATGCACAATGTCGGCACTAGTACAGTGTATATCCACCTTTCGCAGCAATGCAGGCTGCTATTCTCCCATGGAGACGATCGTAGAGGTGCTGGATGTAGTCCTGTGGAACGGCTTGCCATGCCATTTCCACCTGGCGCCTCAGTTGGACCAGCGTTCGTGCTGGACGTGCAGACCGCGTGAGACGACGCTTCATCCAGTCCCAAACATGCTCAATGGGGGACAGATCCGGAGATCTTGCTGGCCAGGGTAGTTGACTTACACCTTCTAGAGCACGTTGGGTGGCACGGGATACATGCGGACGTGCATTGTCCTGTTGGAACAGCAAGTTCCCTTGCCGGTCTAGGAATGGTAGAACGATGGGTTCGATGACGGTTTGGATGTACCGTGCACTATTCAGTGTCCCCTCGACGATCACCAGTGGTGTACGGCCAGTGTAGGAGATCGCTCCCCACACCATGATGCCGGGTGTTGGCCCTGTGTGCCTCGGTCGTATGCAGTCCTGATTGTGGCGCTCACCTGCACGGCGCCAAACACGCATACGACCATCATTGGCACCAAGGCAGAAGCGACTCTCATCGCTGAAGACGACACGTCTCCATTCGTCCCTCCATTCACGCCTGTCGCGACACCACTGTAGGCGGGCTGCACGATGTTGGGGCGTGAGCGGAAGATGGCCTAACGGTGTGCGGGACCGTAGCCCAGCTTCATGGAGACGGTTGCGAATGGTCCTCGCCGATACCCCAGGAGCAACAGTGTCCCTAATTTGCTGGGAAGTGGCGGTGCGGTCCCCTACGGCACTGCGTAGGATCCTACGGTCTTGGCGTGCATCCGTGCGTCGCTGCGGTCCGGTCCCAGGTCGACGGGCACGTGCACCTTCCGCCGACCACTGGCGACAACATCGATGTACTGTGGAGACCTCACGCCCCACGTGTTGAGCAATTCGGCGGTACGTCCACCCGGCCTCCCGCATGCCCACTATACGCCCTCGCTCAAAGTCCGTCAACTGCACATACGGTTCACGTCCACGCTGTCGCGGCATGCTACCAGTGTTAAAGACTGCGATGGAGCTCCGTATGCCAGGGAAAACTGGCTGACACTGACGGCGGCGGTGCACAAATGCTGCGCAGCTAGCGCCATTCGACGGCCAACACCGCGGTTCCTGGTGGGTCCGCTGTGCCGTGCGTGTGATCATTGCTTGTACAGCCCTCTCGCAGTGTCCGGAGTAAGTATGGTGGGTCTGACACACCGGTGTCAATGTGTTCTTTTTTCCATTTCCAGGAGTGTATATATATATATATATATATATATATATATATATATATATATATATATATATATATATATATATTGAGACAGAAGGCTCTAGGCTTTAAGCTTAAATAGTATTTAAAACCAAGCGACGTAAAACTTGACTAGTCAGATAGGTCAAGTTTTTCAAAAGCGGCTGAAGGCGGATAAATTTAAAACAACGTAACTAAAATAACCTTTCAACAGGCAGAAGGCCCAAGCTTTATGACCAATAAGAAACCTTACTCCAAACTGCTGAAGGTCTTTGTTTAAAAAAAATTGCAACCAATTTTCCAAGGCAGAAGGCCCAAAGCTTTTAACCTTAAATAATATTTAATCCCAAGTGATGTAAGACTTGATAAGTAAGAATCCAGAATTTTAAAGCGGCTGAAGGCCCATCATTTTAAGAATAATACAATACGATAAATTTTCCACAGGCAGAAGGCCCACAGCTTTATTTTGAAAGAATGTAATACTTGATAAGTAAGAACCTTAAAACTTAAAGCAGCTGAAGGCCGATGATTTTAAAAACAATACACTACAATAAATTTTCAAAAGGCAGAAAGCCTAAGCTTTACCTTCAAACAATGTAAGACTTGCCCAATTTAGAAAAACTTGCTTCTAAAACGGCTGAAGGCCTTTGATTTTAAAAACACAATTACAAGCATACAAATTCCAACCCTCGGCTATGAGCCATTAAAAATACACAATTAACGCCAACAAGAAAGGCAGAATAGGCAACGGCGCTCAGAAGTTTCCAGGGGGCTCGGTTTGCCCTTGAAATCTTAACGTTCGCTTAGGTGAGACAAGAAGTCGGCCCAACTATACTCTATCCACCGGTAACACAACCAAGAGACAGTTAGGGACCCACCGACAAGACGACTTGCTTACCACCGACCAGTATACGAGAATTCCAAAGCCAAAACATTACGGACATAGCCTCCCACAACCAAAAATACATTAAGCTGTCAAAAACTACACACCATGTTGGACAGCGACAACAGGCGAGGAAAGGACACTACCTGAAATTATGTCAGCGACCAGGGCAGGTAATCGGAACACCAACGGCCACAAGGCGAAAAATTCCGCTAGTGCACACGAATTTCAAACCGACAAATATAGTTAACTCCACCACATGGTGGCTAAATCTTCACCAACTCGATCACTCGGTGTTGCTCCCAGGAATACCGCCAACAGCAAACCCCCATCCAAGGGGACAACATGAACAGACGTGGCTTGGGTAATTAAATCACCACTCTCGGGCGCTAATGACCTTAGCAGTTTTGCGCCCTAAAACCATAACAAAAAAAATCACCACTCAACTTTAATGTCCTGGGTCGGTGAGCCACGAACCTCGTAACACTTGGAACAGCTCCCACACGCTCCGACACTGCATAGAGACCGCCAGCGGGCCCGGCCGACTGCGCCGCGCGGAGACTTGCTTGCTGATCCGATCCACTCGACTGACTTACTGCCAGTACGCCCACAACATTTAAAACAAGTTGTCAGTGGAAAAGACGCCAAATACACACACACAGTTTGACAAACACTTGCACGAAAACTTGAACGATACTCAGCAGTGGCTTCGCAACCACGAAGACAAATCGGGAGTCGAGACACACACACGCAGCCAACCAATAAATGATCGGCGAGCCAATTCACGTCGTCCAGTAGGACAACCGACCGACGATCCACGAAGACCGTGCCTGGCTCAAGTGTTGCGTGGCGGTATCAGTCGGGCGAGCCGTGGACATCCAGGCCTCACTGCTACTCCAGCCTGACTGCCTCGTTCCAACTCCACGACTGGCAGGTCCGAACTGCCCTCCTGGACCGTTCCAATTGCCTCCACGACAGACTACAACCGGGAAGCCGTAGCAGTGCAGCAATGATAACACGTGAGGGTTATATCGATGGGCGCTGCTGCTGCCGCTGATGGGCAGACAAAGCAGCAACTCAGTGACAACAGAAACTAAAACTAACAAAACGCGGTGGCAACACGAAAGAAAAGGATGTAAGGTAAGAGATGGCACGAGCATGGAGTAATTACAATTTTTTCTAGTTGAACAACCCATCGTAAAGCTAGTTACTATATATTTATAATAAACTGAATTACAATTATATAGTTCTCAGTCAAATGAAAAGGAAACACGTGGAAAAAAGTAAATAAACTGTTTATTATTCCAAAAGTGATAGCTATAACTGTTAATGCACTTATCCCACTTTGAGACATCAGGTCACTGCCTTCATGGAAATATGTTTGGCGATGCCTACAGAACCATGATTGTACCAAGGCGTGCCCTTTTCGTCGTCCGAATCAAACAGACGGTCACGAGTGTCCTTCAGGGCCAAACATTTGAAAATCGCATGGTGAGACATCAAGTCTGTGTGACGGATGTCTGAAAGCCACCCACCGAAACTTCTGCAGCGTGTTCGAAATAACATACACAGAGCTCCGGGAAAGTTATGATGAGCCTTTTTTTAAGTGCGAGGACCCGCTGTTCATTAACTTTTTGGAACACGGCGCTAAAATTACCGCACAGCGGTGCGTGGTCACTTTAGAAAAATTGAAGCTTGCGATAAAGTCCAAACGCTAAGGAATGTTGACAGACAGTATCACTGTGATGCCCGCCCACATTTTGCTAAGGTTGTTAATAATAGGCACTGTCAAACCTTCGTTGGGAAGCCCTTAGGAACGGTTTCCTGTCTAATTTTCGAACGAATAAGTCTCTTGATTAGTCTCGTACGCTAAAAGCGCATTGATTCCGACAGCGACATCGTAGCCTCCCCCTAAATGAGACGTTTCTATTCCGTCCATCTTTCTTCTGGAAATTGGGCCGCATTCGTCCAATCATCCTGGTCGAGGTTTTTGTTGTCTTTAGTCAACTGGAAAATGGAAATGAGCGCTTGGCGTCATTGGCCGGAAGGCCCCTTGCGCCATCCTGAGCGCCGGATGGAGATGAAACGACGATAAGGACAGCACAACACCCAGTCCCTTAGCGGAGAAAATCCCCGACCCAGCCAGGAATCGAACCCGGGCCCGTAGGACGGCAGTCCGTGACGCTGACCACTCAGCTATCGAGGCGGACAGACAACTGAAGTTAAGGCCACAGTTAATCCCGTTCGGCAAACAATCCCAACTTGTGTTCCACTCCTTAAGTCTTCAATGTTGACTTAAGTGATGTGACGTCAACTATACAAACCCAACCCACCTGTCCACACACACACACACACACACACACACACACACACATACACATAAATCGGCTGTCGCTAAAGATGTTCACACTACGGCAATGAAAATGACAGGGGACTAGGGTCGCTGAGTGGGCGCAGAAGTTCCGCGAGAGCTTACAGCACAGTCCTTAACGCCGAACAAGCACTGCGGGGGCGGAGGCGAGTAGGCGCTGCGTGAGGCCGGGCAGGATGCGTTACGCAACAGGCGCGAAAGCCCGCAAGTGAGGATCACGCGCCCCGCTGCGATCCACAGGTCGCCCCGAATCGGCTGTCAGCGGCGGCGCGCTCAGCCGAACGCACGTTCTGCTGGTAGCTGGCACACGCGCGACCTGAGACAGGCGAATCGGCGCCGTGTCTCGCCGTTTTCCTTTCATTCTTTCCACTGGTTGCCGTGTCCAGTACTGATGTCTTCAACTCTGCAATCAGCCAACATCCATTGTCGTGGATAACCTGTGCTACATAATCCAGCCCCGTTGTCCCTCGTACTTTTTCACTCCTCGTCACTCACATGTAGTACGGAACGTCTCATCGCGATCTGTGAGGTACAGCGAAGGCAAACCAGATAAAGGAGCAGGAGTACAGCTCCTTGTTACTCGCTTGCCTTAAGCCGTCGTCACGTGGACCGTGCGTTTGAAGGCTGAGCGTTGAGCGTGCCGACTTTATGACGCCATAGTATAGATAAAGCACTTTTGTGAGACTTTCCGAATGTGCAGAGCAATATTCAGCTTCCAGAATGAGATTTTCACTCTGCAGCGGAGTGTGCGCTGATATGAAACTTCCTGGCAGATTAAAACTGTGTGCCGGACCGAGACTCGAACTCGGGACCTTTGCCTTTCGCGGGCAAGTGCTCTACCAACTGAGCTACCCAAGCACGACTCACGCCCCGTCCTCACAACTTTACTTCTGCCAGTACCTCGTCTCCTACCTTGCCCGCGAAAGGCAAAGGTCCCGAGTTCGAGTCTCGGTCCGGCACACAGTTTTAATCTGCCAGGAAGTTTCATATCAGCGCACACTCCGCTGCAGAGTGAAAATCTCATTCTGGAAACATCCCCCAGGCTGTGGCTAAGCCATGTCTCCGCAATATCCTTTCTTTCAGGAGTGCTAGTTCTGCAAGGTTCGCAGGAGAGCTTCTGTAAAGTTTGGAAGGTAGGAGATGAGGTACTGGCAGAAGCAAAGTTGTGAGGACGGGGCGTGAGTCGTGCTTGGGTAGCTCAGTTGGTAGAGCACTTGCCCGCGAAAGGCAAAGGTCCCGAGTTCGAGTCTCGGTCCGGCACACAGTTTTAATCTGCCAGGAAGTTTCAATATTCAGCTTGTCAGATATTCTCAACGTGCTTCTGAACATAGACCAATGACATGGAAGAACGCCACATGCTTCACATGACGCCATCTCTCTTGAGTACAGAGTCGTGACACGCCATATTGGCTTTCATATGAAGTTCATATGTACATAAAAATATGCCGTTTTTAAACACCCCGCTACGGTCGCAGGTTCGAATCCTGCCTCGGGCATGGATGTGTGTGAGGTCCTTAGGTTAGTTAGGCTTAAGTAGTTCTAAGTTGTAGGGGACTGATCACCTCAGAAGTTACGTCCCATAGTGCTCGGAGCCATTTTTAAGCACCAGCAAATTGAGGAGCTCTCGAAAACCCGTCGTTCATTCTACTATTTGCTGTAGTAAAGTAACGGGTAACGCCGTATTGATAGTTGAAGAATTATTGTATATTATGGAAGTATGCCGTTTCGAGGCAACGGCACATTCAGCATGCATGAAAAACGCATTATTCTTGGTAAAATTTCTTGCAATCAAAGATCCGTTAATAACGTACCTACGATTACAGCTTTCAGGAGATTGTGAGATGGAAAATATGGTCGTAGAGCATTCATCGTCGACGGAGCGTAATGAGTAGACACGCAGAGTTGTAGACAAATGGGTGATGTCTTGCTGTTTCGTATCTCACATGATCCAAACATTTTTTTACTAACCTTCTTGTTTTCTTATAGGCTCTGATACTTATTTCACATTTTGTAAAGATTCAGCTGTTGACTGGCAACAGTGATCAACTATGGACGATCTCAGGGTTTTACTAAAAAGTGATGAAATAATTTTTATCTTATGAAGAACAATTGTAAATTTGTATCGCACTATTTGTAATGTGACTCTATAAGCCGATACCTGGGCATGGTACTCTCCTTTTTGTTTTGTAACATGTTCATGGTTGTTGCCGTTTTTATTTATACACACACACACACACACACACACACACAAAGAAAAAATATGACTACCATGTAGACAAGGGACGAAATGTGTGTACAGAGTCATTTGCTAGTCAGATACATCCGTCAACTGCGACCGCATATACCACTTTGAGGTACACGTACCGTAAGCACAAGTCGCATCGTTTCCAAGCGTTCAGAGGCTCGTAGAACTCCACACGCTCAATGTTGACGTTCGAAAGCACAGTCTACGCTCATACGGCTTCACCTGATAACCATCAGCGACAATGCGGCAACGTGCTGTGCCACGGGCGATTTAAGCCCGTAATTCCAACTGGCCGCAACATCTAAGAGCTGCTGATGCCCGCAAAGGATTCCGTAAATGTTTTCCATGCTACGGCGGAACTGAGGGACTGATTATCACTCGTTGTCGCTACGTATGTGGCAGCGGAAAATAACAGAAGCTGCTGAAATCGATATGCATGCGGCGGTATGCGTACTTGATATATTCCGAAACGCCGCTCATAGAAATGGAATTTTCCGGTGCTCATACCGCGGATTGTATTGCTGCTAAAAAGGTAGTCAAGAGTTTTGAATCTCTTTTGGGGTACGGACTAGTTGTATTTCCAGCAGAAGGATCGTCTTAGTGTCACTATCCTAGAGTACAGGGACAAAATAGGAATATTACATATTTTGTCCTGCTTAGGCAAATGGAGTAAATCGGCTGGTTCTCTCTGCATTTGACGTGGTCAATGGCGGGAGGCGCCATGAGCGGTTCCTTGGAGAACACCCAAAAAGCGTTTTTTTAATTATATTTTCGTCATCAGCAGCGTACCAAAACCCAGCCGACGATTTGAAGATGACCATGCTCAGCAAGTGGCTGCAATTTTTACGAGATATTCCTAAGATCCCGATCCCGAACAACCTTGAAAATTTTCTTGATATCTTTATCCGTTTCCAAGATGCAGAGGTTCAAAGTTATCCTACTTTTACGAGTAAAAATCCACTACGAGGCGAAATCTAAATAATAAATAACCACACCAAATATCTCAATTTTTAACCGTATTTCTGCAGACGTTTGTCTAGAAGAGCCATCTCCCCATTTTGAAAAATCTTTATCCATTATCTAGAAACACGCCAAAAACTTGTTTTTTGGGTATGAAAACCCAGCCGCGGATTCCGAGACGGCTATGCACAGCAAATGGCTGTAATTTTAACGACGTAGTCATAAGATCCCGCACTCGAACAACATTGAAATTTTTTTCATATCTTCATCTGTTTCCGCGATACAGAGGCTCAAATTTACCCTAATTGCACACGTAAAATCGGATGCGAGGCGAAAAATTAGTTTATGAAGTGACGTATCCCGGAGAAATATGGTGTAAAGTATCTCTATTATCATCTGAGCACACCATGAAGCACATGCAATTTTTTTTTTACGTAAAATCTGGTATGTGGTGTAAAGAGAGTTCTGCGTTATTTCAATTTCACACAAGTAAACTATCTAAATTTTACTGACCAACACATTTGTTTCCATATGAGTTACATGCCCAGGTGCAGCAGGGAAGATAAGGTAACCAGCGGGAGGAATGCTAATATCGGAGCACAATTTTTATTTTTTATTTTTTAAAGATTCTGACTGAGAAGGCTTTACTTCTATCAGCTGCCTCTTTGTGTCTTCTTCAGTCATTGTGAATATTTTCTCAACAGTTTTGGCGTGCGAACATATTGGCGCTTTTTTGTACTGAGAGAGAAGAAGACAATGGCAGTGGAAAAGAGACGGAAAAATAAGAAATACTGGAAGATAGTAGATAGCGGTTGTGTTATAGAAAGAGCGAAGGAGACAATGACAGTGCGAGAGAAAGAGAGGGACACACTGACAGTGGAACATAGTTGACAGTCACAGAACAGTGCCCAGTCAGAGGAGGGAAAGAGGGGGGAGGGGGGGAGAAGACAATAAAGAGGAAGAGAAAGTGGAAGTGAGCGACAGCCAATGATAAAGAGAAAATGTCAATCACAACGAGGAAGAGAGAGATAGTGACAGTGAGAAGACGGCCGGTGTGGCCGAGAGGTTCTAGGCGCTTGAGTCCGGAGCCGCGCGACTGCTACGGTCGCAGGTTCGAATCCTGCTTCGGGCATGGATGTGTGTGATGTTCTTAGGTTAGTTACATTTAAGTAGTTCTAAGTTCTAGGGGACTGATGACCTCAGTTGTTAAGTCCCATAGTGTCAGAGCCATTTGAACTATTTCTTTGACAGTGAGAAACGACAGCAGCAGTAGGAACGAAGGAATACTAACAGTAAGAGACAGCAAGAGGAAGCAGTGACAGTGAGAGGATACAGTAGTAATAGGACAGAAAGGAGGAGGCTATGACTGTGACAGGGAGACACAAAGAGATAAAAAAATGGTACAAATGGCTCTGAGCACTATGGGACTTAACAGATGAGGTCGTCAGTCCACTAGAACTTAGAACTACTTAAACCTAACTAACCTAAGGACATCACACACATCCACGCCTGAGGCAGGATTCGAACCTGCGACCGTAACGGTCGCGCGGTTCCAGACTGAAGTGCCCACAAAGAGATACTGGCAATGAGTTGGGCTGAGAGTGACTGAGCAAGGGTAAGAGTGAGTGAGCAAGGGTAACAGAAAGTGATGGAGCGTGAGAGACTTACAGCGATGGACTAGTGAATGTGAGTTAGATTAGCAGAATTTGAGGTGAGTTGCATGTTAAAATAGCGCGAATATGATGAAAATCCATAATTTTTGGGAAAACTTACGATGGTTTTGAGGAATGTAAAATGAGACAGCCGGTTTTAAATAAACAGCCACATATTCGCATTTTTTTGTGCTCCGATGGAGCGTTTTTCAACAGCATGAAGAGCGAGACCTGGTTACGAGCGATCCTATTCTAAAGCGTCGCGTGTGTTCGCCTGGCAGCTCTACAAGATCTGCACTCAACAGTGTACACAAGTGGCTAGAAGAGAACTGCCGTGCGGTATCGACATCTCCTTGCACTGCACTGAAACGCTGCCCCTGAGTACAACCCTCCATGAGGCGCTGCAGTCATGGACTGTGCGGCTGGTCCCGGCGGAGATTCGAGTCCTCCCTAGGGCATGGGTGTGTGTGTTTGTTCTTAGGTTAGTTTAGGTTAAGTAGTCTGTAAGCTTAGGGGCTGATGACCTTAGCAGTTAAGTCCCATAAGATTTCACACACAGTACAACCCTCCATTTCGTTGTTGCCCACCAATCAGCTGCTAGAGTAGCGCTGGCAATAGTCTACCGTACAGCCCCACCACACGCATCTTGACTACGAACCGTCCACATACTATAATTGTAATTTTTACGTATTTTAAAGCCTTCTTAAGATTGTGCCAGTGCAGCTGGGTGTAACTTTCGCGCTTTAGCTTTACTATCTGTGTGAGTGTAACATTTCAAAGAATATTTTCACTTTTGCTTCTCAGTGAAGCCTTTGGACTGCAGCCTGACTGCGTACGTGATGTAACATTATGCCCTCCAGTGGCCGCACGAACCGTGACAAGGCGCCATAGACCACGCGGCTAGGCAAAATTCAAATGGCTCTGAGCACTATGGGACTCAACATCTGAGGTCATCAGTCCCCTAGAACTTACAACTACTTAAACCTAACTAACCTAAGGACATCACACACACCCATGCCCGAGGCAGGATTCGAACCTGCGACCGTAGCAGTCACGCAGTTCCGGACTGCAGCACCAGAACCGCACGGCTACCGCGGCCGGCCGCGGCTAGGCAGATTGGAGAATATGAACCACCATACATTATTACTCTTAGATGTGAACAACTGCAAAAACTTTAAATATTGTATATAAATTTCGTAATATTAGGCTTTCAAATAAAACTTCCTTTAGGACGATTACTTAAAAGAAGAGGTTAAGTTTTGTATCCCGCCTGGAAGGCGGCGCGTGGGCTGGATCAGGAAAAGGTAAAACGAGTCGGTACTGCTGAATGAATTTAATCCCCTTTACTCAAGCAATGGGATTACATAACTTGCAAGGTGGTGCGAAGCTGAAGCGAAGTGTCCTGGCTGGCTGCACCTGATGAAATGGGGTGAAGCAGTCGCGATGCTCGTAGAGTTGCACAGCACCAGCTAGAGGGCACTGTCGTCTGTGTCTCGTGGTAGTGCCAACCTTTGAAACTACGCCGTGGCATCGTTCAAATGGCTCTGAGCACTATGGGACTTAACATCTATGGTCATCAGTCCTCTAGAACTTAGAACTAATTAAACCTAACTAACCTAAGGACATCACACAACACCCAGTCATCACGAGGCAGAGAAAATCCCTGACCCCGCTGGGAATCGAACCCGGGAACCCGGGCGTGGGAAGCTAGAACGCTGCCGCACGACCACGAGCTGCGGACGTGTGGCATCGATGATACCACATTAAGTGCGATGTCAGTACAGGTATATTAGACATTACCTGAAACAACAGTACCAAAGCGTCAAAAAATGGCAGTTCCGAAACATACGGACCAAACCAGAAAAGACCCCAAAAGCGCGACACCTCACTTTCTGCCGTGAAAGCGCACGTCATGTATTACTTTATTTGATATGTGTCAAACTGAAGCAACTGCATTTCGAAATCATGCCTCCACACCAGCACACATACAGACCCACACACAGACACACACACACACACACACACACACACACACACACACACACACAGACTTCAACCAACGCTCGCACCGAAGTGCTTGCCTGCGTGGAATGATCACTCACAGACTGATGACAATAATGTAAACTCTGGAATCCAGAGAGCGTCCCTTACATAAGGGCATTGCTGCAGCGTATATGAAACGTAGTGCGACTCCGATGCAGGTGTATAAGAACCTGCACGTAGGCAAGGAATTAATGCGTCATTCATGTCTTTTCAACCTGCACGTGCTAAATGCGGCAACGTGAACTATAGCGATGTTAGTAGCAAATGCCTCCAAACGGGACTAACGTGCCGTTATTCTTTTCTCCGCTGCAGAAAGACTAACACTGAAAGAAACTCATCGGAGAATACAGAATGTACACTCCTGGAAATGGAAAAAAGAACACATTGACACCGGTGTGTCAGACCCACCATACTTGCTCCGGACACTGCGAGAGGGCTGTACAAGCAATGATCACACGTACGGCACAGCGGACACACCAGGAACCGCGGTGTTGGCCGTCGAATGGCGCTAGCTGCGCAGCATTTGTGCACGCCGCCGTCAGTGTCAGCCAGTTTGCCGTGGCATACGGAGCTCCATCGCAGTCTTTAACACTGGTAGCATGCCGCGACAGCGTGGACGTGAACCGTATGTGCAGTTGACGGACTTTGAGCGAGGGCGTATAGTGGGCATGCGGGAGGCCGGGTGGACGTACCGCCGAATTGCTCAACACATGGGGCGTGAGGTCTCCACAGTACATCGATGTTGTCGCCAGTGGTCGGCGGAAGGTGCACGTGCCCGTCGACCTGGGACCGGACCGCAGCGACGCACGGATGCACGCCAAGACCGTAGGATCCTACGCAGTGCCGTAGGGGACCGCACCGCCACTTCCCAGCAAATTAGGGACACTGTTGCTCCTGGGGTATCGGCGAGGACCATTCGCAACCGTCTCCATGAAGCTGGGCTACGGTCCCGCACACCGTTAGGCCGTCTTCCGCTCACGCCCCAACATCGTGCAGCCCGCCTCCAGTGGTGTTGCGACAGGCGTGAATGGAGGGACGAATGGAGACGTGTCGTCTTCAGCGATGAGAGTCGCTTCTGCCTTGGTGCCAATGATGGTCGTATGCGTGTTTGACGCCGTGCAGGTGAGCGCCACAATCAGGACTGCATACGACCGAGGCACACAGGGCCAACACCCGGCATCATGGTGTGGGGAGCGATCTCCTACACTGGCCGTACACGACTGGTGATCGTCGAGGGGACACTGAATAGTGCACGGTACATCCAAACCGTCATCGAACCCATCGTTCTACCATTCCTAGACCGGCAAGGGAACTTGCTGTTCCAACAGGACAATGCACGTCCGCATGTATCCCGTGCCACCCAACGTGCTCTAGAAGGTGTAAGTCAACTACCCTGGCCAGCAAGATCTCCGGATCTGTCCCCCATTGAGCATGTTTGGGACTGGATGAAGCGTCGTCTGCACGTCCAGCACGAACGCTGGTCCAACTGAGGCGCCAGGTGGAAATGGCATGGCAAGCCGTTCCACAGGACTACATCCAGCATCTCTACGATCGTCTCCATGGGAGAATAGCAGCCTGCATTGCTGCGAAAGGTGGATATACACTGTACTAGTGCCGACATTGTGCATGCTCTGTTGCCTGTGTCTATGTGCCTGTGGTTCTGTCAGTGTGATCATGTGATGTATCTGACCCCAGGAATGTGTCAATAAAGTTTCCCCTTCCTGGGACAATGAATTCACGGTGTTCTTATTTCAATTTCCAGGAGTGTATATGGGACAGCATGTCTGTCCAAAACCACCATTGTGGAAAGGTACACCAAGTTCCTTGTGAGTGGCGATTCGACACAGGACGCTAGTCGATCTGAGAGGCCAGCCTCACTGAAGTGGGAGACACTCGTGCACCCGCCTTACAGTCCTTATATCTCCCCATGAGATTACAGCGCCTTCGGTACCTCAAAAAAGGCCTTGAAGGTTTGACAATTCCTGTCGGGCGAGGATGTTCAGTAGGCAGTTAAGGATTTCTTTATGCAGCAGGACGCGGTGTTTCACCAAACGGGTATCTTCAACCTAGTATGCCGGTGGAATCTTTGCCTCAATGCTCACGGTGATTTGGCCTGATTAGTGTACCAATTCTGGAATGTTCGGCCTTTGAACGTGTACATGCGAAAAGTGTTTACTGTGGCAAATATCAAAAACAAAACTGCCACTTCTGATGATGTGAGAAACTTGCATACCGAGACGTCAGTTGTCACCTGATAACAGAAATAACACGGTATACACAGGGTGTTTCAGAAATGATGGTAAATATTACGGTATATGACAGAAATGATCATTCGAAACGAAAAAGTCAAGTAAACATGTTCTCTAAAATGTATACCTTAAGAGCTGTGAGCACTTTTTCTTCTTCGCTGTTTTGAAACACAACTCTTCTAATGAACGATCGCTCACAACTTTTAAGGTATGCGTTTCAGAGTACATGTGTACTGGATTTTTTTTCTTTCTTGTTTTGGTCCATACTACCACTTCCCAAAATACGGAGAGCAAAGAGCTTGCAGTAGAAGAGATTTGTTTTACAGCATCTAAGATCAAGAATTGCTCATAGCTCTTAAAGTATGCGTTTTAGTGCCCATGTTTACTTGAGTTTTTGTTTCGAATGATCATGCCAGTCATATCCCTGAATATTGACCATCACTTCTGAAGCAGCCTATATAGGGAAGACCATCCCAATTAGATAAAACTTCTAGGCCTGCTAACATGACGCTGTGGGGTCACTTTCTTCTACCACTAACGTCACCCGTGAATTTCTCATCCTAACCGTCGAAACATGTGCCAAATTGCTCAGATCTCTGCCTTTCCTGATTGAAACTTTGGAAACTCCACCTCCACTTCCCCATTAGCCCACATCCCTCAACGCGTAAATTGTATAAATTCATCCACTTTCCACATCTTCATCTCTTCTTGGAGCACCTTCGGAGCCAATACATTGACCTAACACCAAATATCCAAATCATAATTCCCTATGGGTCAAGGTCCGAGAGCAAGTCTTTCAATTGGATACAATTTCGGCGTCTTCCTTTCTTTAAACCTGCATCAGTCATCCAACTAGCGGAAGGTAATCTACAGTGCAACGTGGAATCCGAACCACATGTAGTCCCTGGTGACTCTTCACATCATTGAAAGAGAAAGGCAAGATTAAACGCACACTGAAAGTTTCCATGATCCGACAACGATTCGATCCCGCTACCACTCCATTTGCAGCCACGTGCTTCACCGCTTGGCCATCATGACACAAAGATTCCTGTCCACTACGCCATTCCATGTACATAACAGATTTCATCCATTATCCATTCTCTCCCGCCGAAACTTCATCCATCTCCCACCACTGAACGATGAAATCAGCCCAGAGATGTATACTGCGAGTCACAACGCTCCGCCGCATACTTCTATTTTCCAGCCTCCTCCCGATTCACTTTTAGTCGATACCGGGGTTCCCCAAGGTCCCATAGTCATGTTCAGCGTTCTACATCCATCCAAACACGATATTTTCATGCGCCACAAAAATCATCTTTTTTAATTGTACTATAAAATTACATAAAAACATTTAAAGTGAAAGTTGTCCATCAAATTGTCCTAGGAACATTTATTTCCGTTTTTGTATAATTTAAAACTTCTATTAAATGTTCTCTGCATATGCTGCCAGCCCGCTTCCATTTCGGGAAAGTGAAATAACAATAATGGGAAAAAAAACACCCAGAACCCAGCAGTTAAGTCGCCCTGAAGACGACCACGGGAAAGATGGAAGAAATATCGTCTCTATAGCTTTTTAGTGCTGTGAACTGTTTGTGGCGTAAAGTTTAGTTCTTATCTGAAGCCTACCACAATTTTTCATAAAGTTATGTTGAGGTGCCTTTAGTCCCTTTAGATGCGCCGCTTCTTTGTTGATGAAACTGGATTTAACGATATTTGTAGGCCTTCTGCGGCATTCCTCGCTATGAGTAAAATCCTCGACGATTTAAATATTAACAATAATGCAATTTATAACGAAATATGAGCAGTCTGATGGCTGCTGTTGTGGATCCCATCGTCGTGAAGCATCCCAAAACTTTTACTTTGTTCCTCTAGTGTAGTAGATCAATCGAATCTCAAAAAATATCTGTGTCACGTCAAAGGTTCTTATAAGGAACATGGTAGGTGTTACAGGTGATTACAATTCACTTAATACAAATACAGACTCTTTTGCAGTCATCTAGTTTTGTAGAATAACAAAAGCACCAAAGAAATATTACGAAGCTGCGACCTATGTCATAAAAGACGGACCTGTGTGTTTGATTGGTAGTGAGTTGACGTTCTGTATTACAGACTGTTTAGGCGTTAAATTTTACACGCAGCTGAATAAAACGTGAAGGATGGCATATAATCCCAAATCAATGTCTTACAGTCAACGGTTTTTGCGTGATTTTTTTTGTAATTTACGTGCGATAACGCTTCTTCGGTGGTTTTGCGGATTTCCCGCGTTGTTTCGACGGTAAACGCAGAATTTTTATCGGAGATCAGATTTTTGGAGATGTTGAGGTACTGGGTTTTATCGTAAGCTGTTTCATGATCTCCATAACTCTTCGTGACAAACTACTTCAATGTTCGATATTTCTCATCATCAGAACTAGATTTCATCCATTGTGTTTCTTCGGCGATCATGTCTATTCGCCAGTCCTGTACTATTTCGTCTTTTAGCTGTTCTCGATATTCCGAACGTATCACCAGTTTTGTTACACTTTCAAAGAACTGCACGCCACCAGTGCTGCCGTGTTCAAAGATAGACCGGTCTTGCCTCGTCTGCATCTGGTTTACATCACGGACGAAAACTTAAATACATCTCGTGAAGTGTTGCAAACCAATTCTCGCCACGCAGCAACTCTAAATGGCAGCCACATGGAGCGACCCCACAGGTAGATGTCGTGCTCTGAAGTACAGGCTGTTTCCCTATTTCGATAAAGTCCTGATTCTCAGATATCTGACGTGGATAGAATCCTGAAATTCTGTTAACTTGTGTCATCGGTAGAGTATGCTTCAGTAGCATAAAAATTTCACATTTTAGCATACCAAATAGGATTTCCTAGTTATAAATGTAAATCAGAAGTGATAATATATATCATGATTTTAAGTTAGGAAACAGTCCTTACGACATTGCGTTGCAGATTTCGCGCTAAATTCCTATCAACGTAGCTTAGCTTCTCTGAAGAACGACTCACTATGCCAGATCACCTTGGCTCACATCTGAGGCTGTCACATTTTTCAGCGGATTTACTGAAGGTGAAGGCATATGTGAGCTTTAACACTCTTCACGAATACAGTAGCTTAAAGCTCGCCAAGTGTACAATTTATGAAGCATCAAAGTCACAGTCAGTGACAATTTCTTCAATGTTCTGTAAGTTACTTTCTCTTCAGCGTTAAACATTATCGCCTCATTAAGATTACACGAGAAAGCTGTCTTCTCGCCAGAACATAAAAATCTGAATGAACTGAGCGTCGCGTTTATTGCGAGTCCTTGTGTTGCCAGAGCAACGTCTAGCTGATTGCCTGAAGGTCGCGCAGCGCACGAGCCACCGTCCTCTGCGGAGCAGTGGGTAGGGGGAGGAGGGGCGTCGATCCTTGTATTCTAACAGCTCACCAAATCAGCTTTCTTTTTATAACCTTTGATACAATTCTGTGACATTAAGTACAAGTACACTCGAGAAGAGTACACGCCTACACTAAGAGACTATAATGACGCAGAGTCTAACGGCGTCGGAATTTGAGCAATGAAGTTTAGCTAGGGCAATTAAAGCTCAGGATTCCTTTGAGGGCAGAAATAACATCGAAATTTCTATTTGTATTGTATTGTATTGTAGGTTAACCGGGAACCTACAAATAACGGAAAGGCTCCGTCCCCGCCGCAGCCGCAGTGGTCCACAACCCCACGACGACTACCGCAATCCACTTCACCCCTCCGCCGCCCCATACCGAACCCAGGGTTACTGTGCGGTTCGGCCCCCGGTGGACCCCCAGGGAACGTCTCACACCAGACGAGTGTAACCCCTATGTTTGCGTGGTAGAGTAATGGTGGTGCACGCGTACGTGGAGAAATTGTTTACGCAGCAATCGCCGACATAGTGTAACAGAGGCGGAATAAGGGGAACCAGCCCGCATTCGCCGAGGCAGATGGAAAACCGCCTAAAAACGGTCCACGGACTGGCCGGTTCACCGGAGCTCGACACAAAACCGCTGGGCGGATTCTTGCAGGGCACCAGGCGCTTCTTCCCGCCCGGAAAGCCGTGCGTTAGACCGCACGGCCAACCGGGAGGGCTAACTTTTATTTAATAAAGAATGTTAAATTAAAAAAAAATGTAGTCTGCAATTAGAGGGCAGACGAAGGATAGTAAGCAGCTAATGACGATGAATACAGGATGTCCACAATTAAAGTTCCAGTTTGAAAAAGCTGTAGACAGAGAACCACAGCTCAGAATTAAGTCAAATTTGAATAGCATATTGTTGACCCAGGGAGAAATGTCATGGGAAAAGAGTTACAAAAATTTGACCAATAGCTGGCGCTGTGAGCGTCAGAATATGTACACAAACAGGCGCGCGGCACACACCTATTTCTCAGTTTGCGTAGGAGACGTCTAACATAACGGACACCATGAAGAATCGCGCGCTGCTGGTTAAACTCTCTTAGAAGAACGCTGACTGCGTGCCAGTAGCCCAGAAGAAGTTCCGAGCACTCAAAGCTATGAAAAAAGCACTGGTCCGATGTCTGCTAATGGTCTTGAGAAAATGGTTACAAAATTCCAAAAGAGACGTTCTTTTGAAGTGCAGTGTGGCAGGGGTAGGAAAGCAGTTGATCCGACATCTTTCGAAGATGTGGCCACAGCATTGCAGGAGGGATCGAGCAGTGGTGTGCAAACGTGGAGTGCACGGGGAATTCCCCGAACGTTGGACGTGCCTTCGGGCACGGCGAATTAAATCCTACAAAACATAGTGCATCGCTATCCATACAAAATCACCCATGAAACTTACTGGCAGATTAAAACTGTGTGCCGGACCGAGACTCGAGCTTCGGATCTTTGCCTTTCGCGAGCAAGTGCTCTACCAACTGAGCTACCCAAGCACGACTCACGCCCCCTCCTCACACCTTTACTTCTGCCAGTACCTCGTCTCCTACCTTCCAAACTTTACAGAAGCTCTCCAGCGAAACTTGCAGAACTAGCACTCCTGAAAGAAAGGATATTGCGGACATATGGCTTAGACACAGCCTTGAGGATGTTTCCAGAAGTTTCATATCAGCGCACACTCTGCTGCAGAGTGAAAATCTCATTCTAAGATCACCCATGTTCAGCAGTTGAACGGCCATGGTATTCTCTGTGGATACACGAAGCCCATTTCCAAGACATGTTAACAAGCAGAACTGCAGAATATGGGGAACGGAAAAACAGCACGCTCATATCGATGCCTCTCCATTTTAGAAAGGCGTCTGTGTGGAGCGAATTGACAGCCTCGTTTATCGTGGGGCGTTATTTTTTCGAGGAGACGAGTTCAAAAATGGTTCAAATGGCTCTGAGCACTATGGGACGCAACTGCTGTGGTCATCAGTCCCCTAGAACTTTGAACTACTTAAACCTAACTAACCTAAGGACATCACACACGCCCATGACCGAAGCAGGATTCGAACCTGCGACCGTAGCAGCAGCGCGGCTCCGGACTGGAGCGCCTAGAACCACGAGACCACCGCGGCCGGCAGAGACGAGTCCTGCGGGTCCTGTTAACTGTACCGTCAGGGGTGAACGCGCTTTTTTAATTTTATTTTTTATTTATTAATTTTTTTATTTTATTATTATTTTTATTTTTATTCATCAGTCTTCTGACTTGTTTGACGCGTCCCTCCACCAATTCCTCCGTTGTGCCAATCGTTTCATCCCAGCAGAAACGAGACTGTTTTGCTCACCAGCGTTATTCCAGCCCTTCAACAGTGTGGATGTGTGGGTAGAGTCATGGCGCTCCTCCGCAAATTGCACAGCCAGTGAAGCGGCTGCTGCAGAGGCAAATGATACAATTATCAGGCGTTATTTCCATACAGCATGGCAACCGGATCTTCTGATCTTAATACGTGTGACTTCCGGTTGTGGGGTTACCTGAAAGAATTGAAGGCACGCGTTGCGCAACGCATTCTGGACGTGATCCCCGAGATACGTCGATCTGTTGTGGAACATGCTGTTTCCCGAGTGCAAATTGTGGCAGAAAACGATGTACACACACTGGACATGTATTGCGCCAGCCTCACGTCAATTAAAAACCTATGTCATTTTGCTTTTCATGCTCTTTTTGGCCAGAGAACAACTGAAAACCGATTTTTCCCATCCTATGTGGTACGACCTTGCCATGGTGGAGGGACTTACCTAGCTAACTGTGTCCCAACTGTTGACTTTCGAGCATGTCCAGTCACACACAATGAACGGTACGTATGGTGTAATGTGTAACTCAAAGCACAGTGCTGTGATTCCTCTGTCAATCTGTAATCCGTAGTCGACCCCATTTACGTTAAGACGCTTACGGCGCCAGACGCACAGACTAATTACGAGAAACAAAATTTTAACAATATAACATCGCTGTTGTTCTGTCAAAGCTGACAACAGTAATAAAAGACTTGTAAACAGGAAAAAGGCCATAGCCAACAGAAAAAAAGTTTCGACTATAACAACATTAACGATCGACACATTGCAGTATAGCTGCCAGTCATGTGATCAGGGCACCTATAAGACACAACAACCAAGTCATCAGACAGTGACAGCACCAATCGATGTTTTATGATCGATGTTTTATGGACTTCAAAAACAGTCAGAGGCAAGTACTATTCTATAATCATCCAATATTGTCAGTAACGTGCTATTCGCAGGCAGCTAGAAAGGCACTGTAGCCTAAAGAGACCTATCGAAAACCGATAAAGCACTAAATACCTTAAACAGAGCAGCGATCTAGATTTCTCTACTTATAATGTCTGTGCGAGAGATGTATAACTCTGCAGGCCATCAAGAACAGAAACGGTTAATTCTGCGTGAAGCAACTTGTACTTCGTTCATAGACCAATAGCAGCTCAGCTTTCATCGGTTACATTATGAATTCAGCCGTGCGTGAGATATCGGAGCGCGTGGGGCATACAAATGAGTAAGCGTACAGACTGTAAACGTCGGCGGTGCTGGTCCAGAACTAGACAGGAATGCGTTGGTAGGTCATTCGCAGTAATAAAAGCCTTCGTCACGCGCGAACAATAGTGGTATCTGTGCTCTCACATCTGAGTCTCGTAAATTGTAGCCCACGTACTGCCAGAAACACTCTCTGGCGAAGCTGTGCCCACACAAAAGTGCTGCATATAATTTAGATATGTCGGAGAAGGTCAACGCTTTTCGGTCTTAGTACATCTGCACAAGGTTCTTAGATCGTCTTCGCATATTCAAAGTTAGGAAGACCACTTTTTTTAAATTTTTCATACGTGTTTCTTTACAGACTAAAATTTCTTCTGTGTCCCCACTTCCTATTGTATTTTGTGTTATAGAAGCCCTTTTCTTACATTACAAGTGGTCGTGTGTTACCGTATATTAATAAAGTTACAAATGGCTCTGAGCACTATGCGACTTACTTCTGAGGTCATCAGTCGCCTAGAACTCAGAACTAATTAAACCTAACTAACCTAAGGACATCACACACATCCATGCCCGAGGCAGGATTCGAACCTGCGACCGTAGCGGTCGCTCGGTTCCAGACTGTAGCGCCTAGAACCGCACGGCCACTCCGGCCGGCCAAGTTACAAATGATTGTGGGAAACTTTACTCTTTGATAAAATCGGACTATTAATTTCTAAGTACTTTCTACCCCTTTTTATTACTATCAAACACTCAGTTCAGAGTCCCTGTTCTAAGTTTAAGTCTTGCGGTGTAAAACTAATGTTTTGTTAGTTTTCATTCTCCATGATTCTGTTCTTCTTTATAATATGAATGAGCCGTGTGCGGCTCGTGTTGATGCCGTTCATAGCTTGGCAACTCATAATAATGGCGTCTCGTTTTCTTAGTGCGTTCACTGGCGCCACTACGTTTGCTCTCCTTGTCTGTCCGTGAGTGACAGCAGCAGCGCTTATCGATAGCGCGTACTGTGGTACCATCTTGGAGCGGCCTCTAGTATTTCCGGGTCGTGGTATGTCAAGGTAGTTGAGTTGGGATGGAGCAGCAGTGAGGGCCGGACAGCCAGTACTCGCCCGGCCGCTGGCGAGACACATGCACTGTCCGACGGAAGGATGAGGTCACGAGAGTCACGTCAAGGAGCGGATTCAGCGAGTTTTAGGTGAATGGACCGTGATATTCGAGTAGTGCAACTTTCACCCGTGTGTGTGTCCGCCCGTCGAAGTGACCTCATGGCAATAAGTTGTCAGTCTACAATTTATACTGGGATATTTCCCGTGCCTGACTTGATTGGGGACGACCGTTGGTTGGTCGTTCGGTCGGTCGTCGCAGCGGACGACGTGCATTTGGTCTTCCGACCGCTTCTGGCTTCTCTGTGTTTGTGCCGACCTATGATTCGTTCGTGTTGTTTCACAGTGACTGGTTTTAGTATTCTGAGTTGTTGGATCCGTGTGTATCTTGTGGTTCTGGATGAGTAGTTATTTTAATGCTGTCTGCGTACTGGATTTGGTGAGGAGTTGCGAACGGAAATCAGTTTGGTTGGGGCGCAGCAGCCAGCAGGTGCGTGCAGCGCCAGGGCAAGTCGGGGCCGCTGGTGGCGTGGTGCCACTGCCGGATCGAGGAGGGGTAGCTGTGAGAGCGACGACTTCGTTGCACACCGAACCCCGGATGTTTGAGTGAAGAATTAACTGCTAATGCAGCCTCAACTATTCTGAGATCTCGCCTTTGGTCAGCGGATTGTTGAATCCAGGGTCACTGAGCCAGGCGGCAACGAGTGAAGTGTTTCGAGGTCGTGAAATATTGCAGCTGTCTTTCTCTATGTCTTATTCATAATTGAATCTAGTATTATTCTTATTAGTGAAGTACAACCAGAGGTATTTTCTACCTTGTGGCCGCTAACGCCCCAGTTACCTGCCCCAGAGGTTAGCATACTTTTCTAGCAGTGTACTTTTCCTCACCGTGTTGATGCTGTGTAATTCGACAGTCTCTTGTATTGTACTGTGCATATTTTTTTTGGGGTCGACCTTGGTTCTAGTGTTTCTTTCGGCCTTCGGTGTTTTCTGAAGACGTAGTGCTGTCTGTCTCTTCGCCCTTGCCTAAAAATTTTCCATCGTTGTACCGGTGATCGGACTGAGTTGCCATCCTGTTAGGTGATTACAACTCTTGGCTGCCTGTCTCACCGCTTACACAGCTGTAGTCACCTTCCTCAGGTCGATCCAGGGAGCACTGTCTGTGGATCACTCCGTTTTATTTGGACAGATTGTCATAATTGTTTAAAAAATGTATTGCTATCCCCACTTGTAATTCAGGCCTTCAGCCCTTGTGTATTCTTAAATTGCTTGTGGCCTTCAGCCCACGAATGATTTTCAGCCTTTTTAATCAGGCCTTCAGCTGTTGATTGTGTGTAACATTGTTTGTGGCCTTCAGCCAACCAATAATTCTCAATATTTTCTTAATAAAGCCTTCAGCTGATACTATAGCTTGTTACCATTTGATTGTTAAGAAGAAAATATCTTAGTATCTGTTGTTGTGTAACTTCCTTTCTCACTTGTAATTCAGGCCTTCAGCCATTGTATATTCTGAAAGTGCTGCTGGCCTTCAGCCGTTAATTGTTTGTAACCGTGCTTGTCGCTTTCAGCCGACAAATAGTTCCAGAAATATGGAGTGATCACCGAATGTCACCTGAGTAACAACTCAGTGGTGAAATACTAACTCTTTTAAAGAAGTCCAAGTCTGCTGCGAAGTGTAAATGCGAAAGAACAACCACAGCTAAACCAAGGCCAGCCAGACTCCATGTAGTGACAGAGAGACATAGCAAAAGTTCGTTGTAAGAAACGACTTCAAATCAGCGGATGTAATAACTTGTCATTCCGAAGTTGTACCAGCAGTCTAACTAGCACAATGTTTTTTCTTAGAGATTTAAAGAGAAATGGGCACAACGGTCGGGCACCTCATCACAAGCCACTGTAGCAAATGTTAAGCGACGCATGACTTGACTTAAGAGCGATGCCACTAGAGTGTGGATGAGTAGAAACCAGTGATGTAGTGTAATGACTCGCACTACATCATTTGGAAATCCAATAGAAGGTTTAGGGGTTTGTGAATACCTTGAGAACAGTTTCTGCCGTCACGTGTACTGACAAGAGTGAAGTACGGAGGAGATAGTGTCACGTCATGGGAGTGGTTTTCGTGGTAGGGTGTCATCCCCTTTTTACACTTAAGAAATCGCTATATTTGAAATGATATGAACACATTTCGGAAGCGTTGACTGTATCAGCATGACAATGCATCCTGTCGTAAAGCCGCATATGTGAGAAAGTGATTTGTGGACTTTCTAGCTTCTCTGGTGTCGGCCCTTGAGAAAGAGAGGGCTGCCATTTCTTCACAGACTTTAAGACATTTCGTTGCTGCCATCAGAGTTAAAGCCATCATAAAACAGACTGGAATACTCTCTTTCCACTTCTGAGGGTGGGAGGAGTCAAATACAGGGACCGAAAGGCTATTTACAATTTGTGCAGAAACCAGATGGCAGATATAAGAGTCGAGGGGCACGAAAGGGAAGCAGTGGTTGAGAAGAAAGTGAGGCAGGATTGTAGCCCATCTCCGATTTTATTCAAATTGTATATTGAACAAGCAGTGAAGGAAACAAAAGAAAAATTTGGAGTAGTAATTAAAATCTGTGGAGAAGAAATAAAAACTTTGAGGTTCGCCGATGACATTGTAATTCTGTCAGAGACAGCAAAGGAATTGGAAGAGCAGTTGAACGGAATGGACAGTGTCTTGAAAGGAGGATATAAGATGAACATCAACAAAAGCAAAACGACGATAATGGAATGTAGTCGAATTAAATCAAGTGATGTCGAGGGATTTATATTAGGAAATGAGACGCTTAAAGCAGTAAATGAGTTTTGCTATTTGGGGAGCAAAATAACTGATGATGGTCGAAGTAGAGAGGATATAAAATCTAGACTGGCAATGGCAAGGAAAGCGTTTCTGAAGAAGAGAAATTTGTTAACATCGAGTATAGGTTTAAGCGTCAGGAAGTCGTTTCTGAAAGTACTTGTATGGAGTGTAGCCATGTATGGAAGTGAAACATGGACGATAAATAGTTTAGACAAGAAGAGAATAGAAGCTTTTGAAATGTGGTGCTATAGAAGAATGCTGAAGATTAGATTGGTAGATCATGTAATTAATGAGGAGGAACTGAATCGGGGAGAAGAGGAATTTGTGGCACAACTTGATTAGAAGAAGAGATCGGTTGGTAGGACACGTTCTGAGGCATCAAGGGATCATGAATTTTGTATTGGAGGGAAGCGCGAAGGGTAAAAATCGTGGGAGGAGACCAAAGCAAGAATCACTAAACAGATTCAGAAGGATATTGGTTGCAGTAGTTATTTGGAAATGAAGAAGCTTGCACACGGTAGAGTATCACGGACAGTTGCATCAAACCAGTCTCTGGACTGAAGACCACAACACCAACAAAGCGAACTGTAGACAGGTCCTATATTAATTTCCACTAAAATGTGCACAGATATTTAATCAAATAACTGAAACCATGTGGAATTTTTAATATTCTGTTAAGCGTAACGTGTGCTAAATAACGCAAGAGGGGTCACTTCTGTTCTGGAAAGTGAAACTTTCAACTTCCATTTTTCCAGAAGAGCAGACCAGAACATTTTGTAAATACCTGTAGCAAAAAATATCAGGATAGGCGTGAAATTATCTCTTATGGAAGCCGCGCTGTTACATCACCTTGGCTCTCGTTAAATTAATGCCTCCATTCCTTATATAATTCAGCCGTTCCGTGTCTGATGCAATAACATTGGGCTAATAATAATAAATTATACGGAAAAGTGAGCTAAAAAATTTGTAATTCGTGAAAGAAAGGATTTACCAGTACTTCATCGCAGTTACATGACGTGACGTCCGCTGTCGAAAAAGTATAATGAGCAGCCGTGTTATGCAATTTCTCATTAAGAGCTGTGCGCAATTAGCACGACTTTTGTGAAGCGAACGTAACTTCCTCGTGACAACAACGGGATCACATTTTCAGGTGCGTGATGACAACCTGCGACAGCGTTCGGCACTATCCTGTGTTACGTAACGTGCAATGTGTCACACCAGTCCGTGCAGTTAGTGTGAAATTCAGATCTACTCAACTAATTGCTGTTTTTTATTTGAGCGAATGGTCTGTAATAATCAGATGCCCTTCGTTACTGATGATCTACTAACTTGCATACACTTTTCCTCTTACGTTTACTAGCTGATTCCATTATGTTACTGGACATAAATTGTTTGAGGGACGTAAAATCAGGTGAAACACAGGCTTCTGCCTCTTATACGTGCTCAGTTTGTTCCTGGTTTCGCTAACTTGAGATAAAATGCAGGGAATCAGATCATAATAATACATGTACACTGAGGCACACGAGGGAAATTTGGAAAAAATGCAAACATAGGTTCCTTACTCGACTCACATATCATTATATAAAAAAAAAAGACTAAAGTCCTCCCGAACAGGCCATGAAGGCCCAACGGTACGACCGATCGCCGTGTGATCCTCAGCCCACAGGCGTCAATGGATGCGGATGTAGAGGGGCATGTGGTCAGCACACCGCTCTCCCGGCCGTATGTCAGTTTCTGAGACCGGAGCCGCTATTTCTCAATCAAGTAACTCCTCAGTTTGCCTAACAAGGGCTGAGTGCACCCCGCTTGCCAACATCCCTCTGCAGACCGGATGGTCACCCATCCAAGTGCTAGCCCAGCCCGACAGCGCTTAACTTCTGTGATCGGACGGTAACTGGTGTTACAACTGCGGCAAGGCCGTTGGCTGTCATTATAAATGATGTTTCAGTAAGGTTCATCCGATTTCACAAATGTGTGTGTGTGTGTGTGTATGTAAACTGAGGTAAGCGAAGTCATGAGATAGCTTCTAACATCGTATCGGCCCTCCTTTTGCCCGATGTACTGCTGCAGCCCGACATGGCATGGACTCAACATGCGTTGGGAGTCCCCTGCAGAAATTATGTGTCATGATGCCTCTGTAGCCGTCCACAAATGTGACAGTGTTGTCTTTGCAGGATGTTGGTCACGAACTGACTCTCGATTATGTCCCATAAATGTGCGGTAGGAATCGTTTCAGGCGGTATGAGTAGACAAATCATTCGCTCGAATTGTCCAGAACGTTCTTCAAACCAATCGCAAACTACCTTTCCCGGTCATATGACAGCGTTACTTGGGAACACGAAGTCCATAAATGGCTGCAAATGGTCTCCAAGAAGTCGAACCTAACGTTTTCCAATCAATGATCGGTTCAGTTGGACCAGGGCACCCAGTCCATTCCATGCAACTCAGCTCACACCACTGCACAGGACTTGTTGATAATTTGGGTCCTTGGCTTCATGGGGTCTGCACCACACTCGAACCCTGCAATCAGCTCTTACCGTTCAGTGAAGGGCGTCGGCCACTGCGTTGTCCGTGGTGAGAGGTAAGCCTGAAATCTGATATTCCCTGCACACTCAGGACGCTGTGGATCTAGGAATACTGAATTCCCTAACGATTTCCTAAGTGGAATGTCCCATGTGTCTAGGTCTAACTACTGTTCCGCGTTCAAAGTCTTTAAATTCCCGACGTGGGGCCATAATCACGTCGAAACCTTTTCACATCAGTCAGCTGAGTGCAAATGACGGCCCTGCCAACGCATTGTTCTTTTATACCGCTTGTTTGCGATACTACTGCCATCTGTATATGTGCATATCTCTATTCCATGACTCTTCTCACCTCAGTGTATAAGCATGACGACAGAAACTTGGGGTGAATTTTAACTTACACGTCGGTATTAAAAGTTTACCATGGCGCCAGTTGTAACATAAAGGTCCACGTGGCTGGCGGCAGGTGTTACCCTGGTACATAAAGGTGGTTCGCACGCTCTCTCTTTCATTACCCAACCTGCGAAAGTCATGACAGTGATAAAACAACAAAAAGTGCGTTTTGGGTCTCCGTTCAGCAGGCGCAACTCAATCACAGCCTTGCGGCTTACTATTCATAACAAGTACGGGACTATACCTTCTACAGCTCAAAATATTCGACGATGACACCAGCATTGCAGCCTACAGCTCCAAGAGCGTCTGATCTACATGATGATTTTTGTGGGTTTCTCAAAGACTTCGTCTTTGTGCTTCCTCTTCCAGCAACTTAGGGTGAATTGTGATGCTGCTTAGTAACAGTACGGAAATCAATAACGCCAGACATGCAGCTAAAGTGTATGCGTTCGGTGAAGGGCACATGAAAAATTTGCGAAAGTTAATTGAAAGATTTGTTGATCCCCTACGTAACTGTAAAAAAGTACCCAAAGATTGCTCGTACATGCCTGTGAAAGCTGTTCATTAGTAAAATTGAATTTTTTTTCGAAAATGAAGGGCCCCAGGGGATTGGTGTGAAACTTTCGCACTTTTATGATTTTAATTAATAACAATATTTGGAATAAATGTAGTCATTCAGATAAGAGTAGTTGTGGAAATAAAGAGAAAGCGACGTGAAATAATAATCATGAATTTATGATACATCGTGGTATAGACATTTCCATGTGTACAAAAATGTGTTTTGCATTCCGAATGTTTGTGACGGCTTGTACGACGGGTAGAGAGAGATCAGGAACTGAGAGTGGGACGACATGACTTATAACTTATCCGTCTGCTTAACTGAGTGATAACGTGCTTTCCTCCCATGCAGCGGGCCCGGATTCGATTCCGGGCCGGGTTGGACATTTTCTCCACCAGTGGACTGGTGTTGTCGTCATCATCCTCTCGTCGTCATCGAAGCGTAAGTCGCGCAGTGTGGCGTCGGATGCAATAAGAAACCCGGACGGGGCCTTCCGGCCAAAAATGCCATACGGCATTTCATTTCGTTACTTATAACTTTACCTCAACAAACATTTACTATTATAGTAAGCACGTTAGGCCGCAGTATCAATACTTAAACCACAATTCAAGGCCACAATGGTAAATATGTTTGTCATTTCGGAAAGTGCATTCGTTTAGAAAAGTCAGCTTGTACGATGAGCAGAGACAATGGACGCAATGGCCACGGTTGTTATCTATGTGAATGCTGAATGCATAGTATGCAATGAATAAGTACTTTAAAACCAATGAAATGGTATTTGTGATAATATAAAATGGAAATCTCTTATTTGTGATTAATAAGTTACCTTCGTAAAATATAGGCATGAATCTGGGCATGGATGATGCCTTTTTTGCCTGTGATAGTTAAAAGTCTCTTTTAAGTTAAAATTTTAGTGCAAAATTGGTATCCAATGTCATAAACCGGTTAGAAAACGTTCCTAATGGTGCCTCATTGATCCCTGTACGATTAGTTAGTGTTGACAAAAAGGCATGTCGACTTCATAAATAATATATATGATAATAGTCAAACTCGTAAATCAAAATTACTGCAATTTTCGATCTCCATAAAGGAACTTGATTGAATAAAAATGGTGATGGAAATTGTTTTGGCCTTCCTGAATAATCTTTGTAGTGCGGAAGACTCACTAAAACTGAGTGAAGAGTCACAGAGTGAGAGTTTAAAATATTTTCCGCGAATATGGGCCCAGCCTCTTACATACGGCACTTCGTATTGAAATCTGACGGCGCCTTTGCTCTACTGGGGGAGATGCGTATTGTTCCAAGCAGAGGTGGCTATCCACAAAGCACCTGTAGCACAGGCCAGGGACCCGTGCTGTCACGGACTCTACAGCAACACTGTCCAGTTTTTTGGGGAAAGTTTTCCGAAAGCAGTCAAGAATTTCAATATATCCGTTTGCAGTTACGTGCAGAAAATTGCGTAGAATTTTTATAGCTCTGGGAATAACACATTTTTTATTTGAAATTTTACGTACCCCTAACTTGACTACAACGCACAGAACGTTCATACAACCATGTGAAACTGTCAGAAAAGTTTTTCTTTGGGACGTTATTCAACTCGTGGTTCACGCTGGCTTGTATGTCGGTTAGGTCGTCAAAGCGTTGATCCTTCTTGAGAGTTTCTGCACGTTGTCGTTTTGTGCTTGGTTCGTAATGATAACAATAAGTCTCGTCACTCGTGATATTTTTTTCAAAAACCAGTTGTCCGCGTTTTACATTTCAATCCTGTGGCGGCAGGCGTCCACGCGTTGTTGTTTTTGTTACGAAGTCAATGACTGTGGAACAGATTTTGCACACATTTTTCTCTTCTTTAAAATCATCCCGGAAACGCCTTGAACATTTGATATAGAAATATTGCTCCATTTCGAATGATGACACAACAACGTAGATACATAACCGCGGCACGTGCGCTACTTAACACTGCCTGCTCACAACTGAGTGGTCGGAAGGACATTTGTTGCCTACAGTCGTTAGTTCTGCCATCGTACTTACTCCGCTGACATTGCTTCTACACTAAGCATGAGATTAGTCTCGGCACTTTTTGAATGGACGTGTTATCTTCCATCGCTTGAAGAATATATTCATTTGTATGCTGCTCTGCAGCGAGGCACAAGATTTTCATTTATTTGGCCTGTTCCACTCTGGTCTCCTGCTCATTTTTTCGTATTTACTCCACAACATTACTGAGAAAGACTACTTTATATAGTGAACAAAGTGCACCATTTTTTTTGTTGGTATCAATCCACGAAATACAGAAGGCGACTAAGTGAACAGAAAACTCTAAAAAACCTAAAGCTATTCGCTTGAATAAAGATTGCTAATAACATAGGCAGCTCGTGTTATTTTTGACTTTCTGATTGGCGTGCTTCCATTAATTTTGTGTTCAAACTTCATAATATGTTTGTCTACCATGTTTCAGCGCAGTTGCGTAAAGCCTCCAATCGCTTTAGATAAGCCAGTGTGTTCATCGTCTCCCGTAAAATGACACAGTCCTGGGTTTCCAGCTACCACTTTAATCTCAACTATCAGACTTACTCAACCTGAGTGTCGCGACGTTTTACAGTGTGGCATGCTACTGTAGAGTATATTGCGGAATTTTATTCTGTCCAGAGGTCTATACCGCATGAGCGTAGAATATGGAGATTTTAACGTTTTCCGTAATAATTCATGATCAGTATCGAGACAGTCTCGGTAAGTCAGTGCTTGCAAGCGTGGCCAACTCTGTTTTGCTTGCTAGTACTTTAAACGATGGTATGAGAGGCTAAATTATGAACATCTGCGTTTCGGTTTCAGCACACCTGTCATTACAGTGTGCAAAACGAAGTTCTGAGTAACCTGCTTAGACTTTACAAACTACGCCAAAGGTCACTGGGAAACTCCTGAAGGTGGCTTTCGGTGTGTTACGCTGGAGATAGAGCAGTAAAGAGAAATTTTAAGCCGGAAGCTCGGCGCTCGTGTTGGAAAACTTTGCTGACAGGTGCGATGCCCCTGTGTGTGAAAAGGACTGTGGAATTTCCTGTTCGGAAAGCTGAACGATACGCGCTCTGATACGCCGTTTAGCCTGGATAAGGTATTTATTTGCTAGAGCAGTTATAGGGGCTGGTAAAGCAGGCCAGCAGGCACTGACATGTCTAGAAACAAGCGGGAAATGAATGAGGCAAATATTCCGCCATACCATACCCACAAACATTTGCTGCACACAACACTGCATGCGAAACTACGTCACTTTATCTTTTTTGAGTCATCAGTCTTCTACCTTGTGTGACGCTACTTGCCAACCTCTGAATCTCAGAGGAGCAAGTGCAGCCTTCTTCCTCAATTATTTGCTGGATGTATTCCAATATCAGTCTTCGCCTACAATTTTTATCCACTACAGCTCCATCTAGTGTCATGGAAGTTGTTCACTGATGCCTTAACACATGTGCTATCATCTTGTCCCTTCTTCTGGTCAGTGTTTTCCATAAGTTCCTTTCATCACCAATTCTGCGGGGAACATTATTTGTCTTACCAGCTCACCTGATTCTAAACATTCTTGTATAACACCACATCTTGAATGCTTAGATTCTCTTCTGCTACGGTTCTTGCCTGTCCATGGTTCGCTACCATACAATGCTGTGCTCCAGCAGGGCATTCTCAGAAATTTCTTTCTTGAATTAACGCCTATGTTTGACACCAGTAGACTTCTCTTGGCCATGAACGCCTTCTTTGCCTCTGTTAGTGTGCTTTTCATGTCCTGCCGGCCGTTGTGGCCGAGCGGTTCCAGGCGCTTCAGACTGGAGCCGCACGACCGCTATGGTCGCAGGTCCGAGTCCTGCCTCGGGCATGGATGTGTGTGATGTCCTTAGTTTGCTTAGGTTGAAGTAATTCTAAGTTATAGAGGACTGATGACCTCATATGTTAAGTCCCATTGTGCTAAGAGCCATTTGAACGATTTCTTTCATTTCTTCCTTGCTTTGTCCATCATGAGTTACTTTGCTTCAAAGGTATCACAATTCCTTCACTTTATCTTGTTTGTGGTCCCCAGTTTTGAGGCTAATCTTCATTACTTTCATCTTTCTTCTGGTCACGCTTATTCCATGTTCCATGTTCTTTAAACTATTTGCCTCATTCAACAGGTCCTGTAACTCTTCTTCACGTTCACTAAGGATAGCAATGTCATCAGTGAATCTCAACATTATTATCTTATCACCTTGAATTTTAATCTATTCCTAAACATTTCTTTTATTTCTGTCACTGTTTCTTCGATGTATAGCAGATTGAACAGTAGAGTCGAAAGACTACCTCCGTGCCTTGCATCTTTTCTAACTCGAGCGATTCCTTCTTGGTCGTCCAATCTTATTGTTCCCTTAAGGTTTTTGTGCCCATTGTACACTGAGAGAGGACAGGTCACTTATTTTCATATAGAAGGCTACTCTTTAATATTGTTATTACACCCTAGACATCATTTTTGTGAGACGAAGGGACAACATGACTAGGCGTTGATGGTAGTATGTACATTGTTAATGCTTGCAGGATGGTAGCTCTCCTTTGCATAGTATTGAGAACCAGCAGGTGGTTTGGTTATTTGGACATTTAAGACTTGGAAGCCACGTACAGCTATTACGGAGAGGAGCACTCGAAGCACTTACCGGGAACAGAATGCTGGCCCCAAGAATTTCTTCCACCGGTGTTCAGACAATGCTTCCATGGTGTAACAGTATTCTCGCCCTTCTACTGGCGGTACAGTTTCAGGCAAATTAAACTCCACCCAGACTGCAAGAAATACACTCCATTCCTCTCCCTCAGTAGATGTTACGGATTCAAATGGCTACTCTTCAGGTTAAACGTATCCTCAGGTGCCTTCATTAGGGGACTAGCTAGTATTACACAGGATTCCGTAAAACAAAAAATCAGCGCTTACATAGACGATGTCTTGATTACGGAAGCGACGCGTAGAGTACACAATGTGATCTCAAGTGAAATGCTACAGACCTTAAAGGGTTGCAACGTAACTGCTGACGTCACGAACTCATCCTCTGGGACGCCTCGAGCAAAATTTCTCGGCCATATCATCACTGCAGAGGGAAGTCACCAGACCTGTACAAGATCGAAGCAACAGCAGATTTCTTGGTGTCGCAAATTTCTACAAGAGATTCGTTCATGTGACGAAACTAGTCACAACGCGATTATGCAAATTCACCAGGGAGAAGGCGCCGTATGACTGGGACGATGTGGCGGAAGCTGAATTCCAGACCCTCAAAACCACACTGGTTAATGCAGCGATTTTGTTGCACCCCAGAGTGGCGGAGTCATACTGCTCGGCGACGGACAGCACATACTGGCGTAGTGGTCTTCCAGAGATATCAGCAAGGGGGAAACATGGTGCATAAGACCATCGCTTTCAGAAGCTGTGTCCTCAGTACCGAGTTGGAAGCTTCGGCGGACGTGTTTGGCTTCGAAATATTTCTGTTTTTCTTGTATGGGAGAAAAACAAGAGTCTTCGCCAATCACGAATCTTGTTCTTACTCATGGCAAATCGCCACAATAAAAAATTTACGAGATGGGCTCTCATGCTACAGGAGAACGATTTTGCAATTATGCACGTACCAGGAGAGAAGAACACCATTGCGGGTGTGCTCTCACTCGAGCCGTGGGATTGGAGAGAAGTAGCACAGACTCACTAGAAGAAGAACACTACAGCCTGTGTCATATTAAAAAGGTGCTGTTTGACAATTGTGTCACCACGATCCTAAAGGACAAGGACCCAGCTCTACTTCCTCTAAAGAAGAGATAAAAGGACAGGATAGAAACGAAGCTCGTTCCATTCTACCTATTGCGAATAGGAATCTTGTTCTTTCGTAGTGAAGGGAAAGGAGCGCCATGGCGTCTTTGAATTCCAGATGTGAACAAGTTCATCTGGCACACTCACCTTAGCTATGCACATTTTCGAGCCAGCAAATACTACCTGAAATTACGCACACTGTGCCATGTTAAAGATATCGACAGATGAATCTGGAGGATTTTGGCAGTGTGTAAAGCCTGTCAGAAATCAAAGTATGTTATGGTGACACCTCTGCATCCCGTAATTCCATCTAAACTAAAACACCTTGCTGCAACCGATTTAATGGGCCTTCTTGTGCGTAGAGGTAGGTGATTTAGGTACATCTGGGTGGTAGTGGAGCTGACATCTAAGTATGTCACCTTAACCCCCCTGAAGAAGACAAATGCACAGAGAGTGTGCAGAGCCTTCTGTAAAAATGTCCTGCCAAGGAAAGTCCTGGAGATAGCATTATCTCTCACAGTGAGTCCCCAGTTCTGGTCAGATAGGTGGAAAGCTATGTTAAGAAAATACAGAATTAAACCACCTACGCATCCGTACGGTATCTCCATTCGTCAGAAAGGATAATGAAAAGCCTGGGAACCCGTATGTACTGCACGAAACAACACGAAACCTGGGATATTTTCCTTCGCAACTTCCAGGACGTGATGAACGAGTTTCCACATGGAGTCTCTGAGATAGCACCAATGACTGTTCTCTAGACTAGGAAACATAGAGATCTAATACGCGAAGTCATAGACTTCCCCTCGAGAACACGAGTGCAACGCAAGCAAATTATTGATCTGGCATTCAGGAGACTGCCTGAGGTGGGAGCGAAATGAACAGAAATGTGGGATAGAAAGGCAACCATAAGAAAATTATGCATTGGTCAAGAGGTGTTTGTTAAAAGTTTACATCTGTCTAATAAGCAGGAACAACTGTGCCACAAATTCTACCCTATCTATAGTGGACCTGTCCAAATCGGCAGGGTTACTCACATGAACGCACTGGAACTCGAAACTTTAAAATCAAGGAAATCTATTCGTATTCACCATATCTGTGTCCACCTCCGGTAGTTGAGTTGTCAGGGCGACACAATGTCAATCCCAAGGGCCCGGGTTCGATTCCCGGCTGGGTCACAGATTTTCTCCGCTCAGGGACTGGGTGTTGAGTCGTCCTAATCATCATCATTTCATCCCCATCCACGCGTAAGTCGCCGAAGTGGCCTCACATCAAAAGACTGGCAACCGGTGAACAGTCTACCCGTCGGGAGGTCCTAGTCACACGACATTTACATTTACCATACCTGTCATGTGAAACCATTCGTAGAACTGGTGTTTATAGTAGTTCGTTTATATTAGAATCAATTTGTACATAGAATTTCAACGAACAAGCAAATTCTAGGTAGTGTTATAGTGTAGTCCAGATTATCTGTTTACTGAATTGCCATTTATTAGCTTATGGCATGACTCTTTCAGATATCTCCTCAAATGAGTTGCGTAGTTGTTAAATCAGCTTATCATCGCGTTCAATGTCTGTTTGAAAATCAAAGTCAGGATTGAACAGAAATTTGTCGTAAGTGATGACTCCTCGTATAAACTAACATCGTTTTTGTGGAATGGTAACCCGTACATGTTGACTGAAATAAGCTCTAGGTCCAACTAGAATTTTAGGTATGCGATAAATGGCCATTAACTCTTTGGATCACATGGTCGTTGCCCATTATCTTGCTGGAAGGAGAACAAGAATGCAGCTTGAAGGAGAACGCCTGCGGCCTGGGTGGCCCTGAAACCTGCCTAGCAAAGGGCCAGTCGGCAGCGCTCAATGAATGTCGGGACAGCTGGGGGTAGCCAGCTGCCTTCGAAGCCTAACTAGAATTAAAGCGGAGGGGAAACTGAGCCACTGCAGCTGCCGTAAACCAGCCTACCCGCGTGGCAATGAATGGAGGCGGCCCGCCCTACAAGGGCAGCCCGCCGTTAATGTCACGCCACTTGTTTAACAGCCTGGCAGACAGCATGGCGCCAAGTAACTGACAGTCGACAACAACCATCCACTGAACGGTTGTGAATGGGATCCGCTGGGCAGGAAGCTCATCCCTGTTGTCATGCCACACTCTCGGAGCCGACCGAGGTGGCCGAGAGGTTCTAGGCGCTACAGTCTGGAACCGCGCGACCGCTACCGTCTAGTTCTAGGGGGCTGATGACCTCAGAAGTTAAGTCCCATAGTGCTCAGAGCCATTTGAACCATTTTTGAACACTCTCGGAGGACCTACAGACAAGTCGGTGCCTGAAGAAGTCCTGGAGGAATTTTCCACGAGGACACACCCCTCTACAGATGGTGTGCAGAATCAGATGACCAAAATCCGGATGAGCTGCTCCTGCAGTCGAGCACTGTGGTGCTGACAGGCGCTGGTGACTATGGAGACTTCACAAGGCACCCATGACACATTGAGAGATAATAAATCATCTCTAGGAGAAGGGTTGTTCACCAAATGCAACGCTGTCTCACCAGATAATCCAGGGGAAGACTGCAGTCCTGGGTACGAGAGACATCGGTGGAGATGTATCTTCCTGATTTGGAGACATTGGCCGCCGTCCATCAACACCACTGCACCACTGTCTCATTTCCTCCCACCAGATGACACATCCATCACACCCAACAGTGCACCAGACTGCCTGTTGCTGCTAGGTCGAGATGATGCCAACATCCCAGCTGCCTTCCTAATGCTGCCATGGACAACATGGGGAACCAGAGCCATCCACTGCTGCTCCTACATCAAGAGCTGAGTGAAGGACAACCCACAATCTGGCGCAGCTGTGCTGCACATTGGCACTCCAGCCAGCCCAGAGACCATTTGCGTTTGTCTTTCTCGCCATGTTCTAGCTGTGTCATCCTTGTGGAGGGAGTGATAGGATTCTTGACTGTTATTCTCATGCAATTCTGTATATTTTCTTGTGAAACGGATTTAATTTTTGATACAGATATTCTAGTGAAGATAGTTTGTTAAGCATTTACGTAAATCCTGTTTCAAAAGTGTGATATACAAATGTCTTGTAGGTGGTAGAAACAATGATACACTGTCCTATGAAATAAGCGCAACAGATGACACATGTTACCTCCTTGTTTAGATTTTGAGGATGAGTATATTTCTTAAATTATGGTTGTTGTCCGTTTATATACTATGAATGACTGAAACCTGGTGGATGAATGAGCAGGGGCAAATCATTGAGGCAGAGAACGGTGTGAAATCCACAGAATTGTAATGTGATTAGAGACATTATTCATTTCTGACCTTAGAAGTTGTATGAATGAGTAAAAATACTGCTGCAAGTCCTTTTTAACCACTTAGTAATCGTTTAGCTGAAGGCTGTGTTGTGGCAGTGACCCTATGGTTCACATGAATTGTCCTACACTCAGCAGTGTTCATATGTTCTTCTTGCTGGCGTGCAGCTTGGTGTGAGAAAGTGACTTCTGTGATGGATGAGATCAAGTTAGAATTTTTTTTACATGCAGTCTTGGTTGATAAAGTCACCCCTAACACCTATACATCATTTTTGTGAGATGAAAGGAAGTTATCAGCATGAGCAGGCATTGATGTGACCATGTATATCGTTAATGCATGTGGGATCTTTGTGGTGGCTCTCCTTTGAATAGTAATTTTTGGATTTGAGAACAAGCAGGCAGTTTGGTTCTTTAACAGTAAATCTTGCAGTGGACATTTGGGGTTGGAAGCCAAGTGAGGAAGATTAACACCTCAAACCATTTACTGGGGATAGAATGCTGGTCCCAAGAATTTCTCGCACCACCGTTCAGACAATGCTTTCGGCCGAAGAGGCCAAAAACGGCCTACCTGGGTGCACCTGTTACGCGTCTCTGGCCACAGCAGGGACAGGGATGAAAGAGAGAAATAGGACGTCCAGCCAAAGCGTTTGGACAGTGTCGTAAACGCCCATTGTGTAAAGGGATGGCGGACATAAAAATCCATGAGTTTCGATGTTCGCCAGACACTAGGGATGGAGCCGTCAGGCGCTGTCGTCCCTCTGCCTGTCGAGTTTTTTTGGAAGACTCAGGCCTTCGGAAGAATTTTAGGACAGAATGCAACACTTATGGTGGCTCTGAAATGGTCTACGTTGGGACGCAAAAGCATTTCTCTTAGTTTAGCTGAGGCCCCTCGTCGGTCATGCTGTAATGTTTGGCCCTTCCAGATAATGATGTCTGTGATAAATCTTTTGTTCACTTTAGGCCAGAAAGGAAACTCAAAACACACTGCCTAAGGAAGCTGTAGGAAAAACGTTTCAAGAGCGTAACATTTCCTCACTGCGCAGTAATTTATGAGTCTCGGATTGGCTGTTTTTCCAGAAGGGAAAAGAATATTATTAACTTCGGTTAGGATTGGCCTGAGGGTGGCGTAGACATGACAAAGGAAAGACGTGGCGTTTGTGGAGTCTTGTGATTGGCACAAAACGCTTGTGGGGGCAGTTGTGTGGGTGTTTTCTTCGAGTTTACTGAGATTTGATGAAAGAGAAGAGTGGGGAAACGTAGCCTCCTGATTCAAACTCCGGTCTGGAGAGTAGATTCTCGTCTTGACTCTTGTTATGAATGGGTTGTTCTTGGGACTGGGGAGTCTTAGCTGTACTGGGGAGCCTTAGCTGTACTGACAGTTTAGACCTCAAACATCGTGGACAACTCACTGTGCTGGGAATAACCTTATTTGTGTCAGATCTGCTGCCTTGAGATTTGATCTCCATGAGTGCACTGCTGTATGAGTGAGTCAAATTGGTCCACGGTATGATTGGCAAGCGAGAGTGTCACACACTGGAATCTCGTGAGATTTCAGGGATCCATAAGAGAGTAATTGCGTTCTGTGTAATAGATCGGCAGCCCGTGATTTTGCATATATCGTGCATATGATAACGAGTTACTGGCGCTGCACATCGCTACTCTGCAGACGCTTGCACCATGACTGTCACGCGAGACAGTGCCATGCGTGGAGAAAGCAGCAGAGTATTGCTGCTCCAGCTTGTTAGGCCAAACAGAGTCACAGTCTCGCCATCTGTTCTCAGTTGAACAAACGTAGTATCACTTCTGTGTAGAATAAATACATCAAAGTCTGTTCAGGGGTAGATAGTTCCAGATTGCGTTATCCACGTTTTGAGCCAGAGTAAACAGATTAAACAGATAAACCATCGTCTTAGCCAACCAATAGCTACCCAGTGGAGTGCCAATTATTTGTTGCTCCTATTTGTGTTGCTAACAGTTCACGATTTTATTTGTCATCTCGCTTAACTTCTGTTGTTTGTTCACGATAAACGATGACATCCAAAAACAGTTGCAGGATAAAAATTTATTAAAATTCTTGACCAAGGTTTCGGTACATATAAATATACCTTCATCAGAAGTAAAAAATCCTGAACAGGAAGACACTTTCATTAGAAAAGCCTTAGCATCGGCAGTGAGAAACACAAAAGCTCAAGTAATAGTGAAATTACCAGAGTAATACAGGCATATTTTATGATTAATAAACGATTGCCATATTTTTTAATAAAATATTAATCACATGTTGATACATTAATTGACTACAATAATGACAGGGCCATCATTTCATTAAATTATTTCAGCATTCAAGTTTTATTTAAGATTCTCCAATGCAGGCTAGCAACAACAAGCATTGTCAGACGGTGGACTCAATTTAGCAGACGCAAGGCCAGGTAGACAAACGGAAGCTTAACAACTTAAAGTGGTTGCTGTCAGGTCGTAAACTGACAGTCGCCTGTAGTCTTTCAAAATGGTTCAAATGGCTCTGAGACTATGGGACTTAACATCTTTGGTCATCAGTCCCCTAGAACTTAGAACTACTTAAACCTAACTAACCTAAGGATATCACACACACCCATGCCCGAGACAGGATTCGAACCTGCAACCGTAGCGGTCACGCGGTTCCAGACTGAAGCGCCTAGAACCGCACGGCCATACCGGCCGGCTTGTAGCCTTTCAAATCAAACCGCAAGACCAGTGTAGTCTTGAAATATCATCCATCTTTTTCTCTATGTTACTCCTAGTTTCCTCAGAATTCTAACGTCTCGGCCCATTTTCTATTGTCAAACGCTTTTTTTAGGTCGGAAAATTCTATGACCGTGTCTTGATTATCAGAACTGCTTCTCTGGTGCCTTTACCTTTCCTCAAGTCAAACTGATTTTCAAGTAAAAGATACTCAGTTTCCTTTCCCATTTTTCTGCGTATTATTCTTACATTAGGATAGCAATGAATATTCATGTTAACAAAATATTTTGTCACAAGCTATTTCCTTTAAATATGTAGATTTCGATGTCGTTTTGATCAGCGTTTGGGAACGCTGTTTCATGAAACTCTTTTTCATTAATATTGGGCGGTTAATCCTAAACATGTATTGAATTATAATGTAATGCAAGTCAATAGGACGGAGTAAAAGGTAGGTGAAACACATTAGCAGCACCGAATAGTGTTGTTGTTGTTGTGGTCTTCAGTCCTGAGACTGGTTTGATGCAGCTCTCCATGCTACTCTATCCTGTGCAAGCTTCTTCATCTCCCAGTACCTACTGCAACCTACATCCTTCTGAATCTGCTTAGTGTATTCATCTCTTGGTCTCCCTCTACGATTTTTACCCTCCACGCTGCCCTCCAATGCTAAATTTGTGATCCCTTGATGCCTCAAAACATGTCCTACCAACCGATCCCTTCTTCTAGTCAAGTTGTGCCACAAACTTCTCTTCTCCCCAATCCTATTCAATACCTCCTCATTAGTTACGTGATCTACCGACCTTATCTTCAGCATTCTTCTGTAGCACCACATTTCGAAAGCTTCTATTCTCTTCTTGTCCATACTAGTTATCGTCCATGTTTCACTTCCATACATGGCTACACTCCATACAAATACTTTCAGAAACGACTTCCTGACACTTAAATCTATACTCGATGTTAACAAATTTCTCTTCTTGAGAAACGCTTTCCTTGCCATTGCCAGTCTACATTTTATATCCTCTCTACTTCGACCATATTCAGTTACTTTACTCCCTAAATAGCAAAACTCCTTTACTACTTTAAGTGTCTCATTTCCTAATCTAATTCCCTCAGCATCACCTGACTTAATTCGACTACATTCCATTATCCTTGTTTTACTTTTGTTGATGTTCATCTTATATCCTTCCTTCAAGACACCATCCATTCCGTTCAACTGCTCTTCCAAGTCCTTTGCTGTCTCTGACAGAATTACAATGTCATCGGCGAACCTCAAAGTTTTTACTTCTTCTCCATGAATTTTAATACCTACTCCGAATTTTTCTTTTGTTTCCTTTACTGCTTGCTCAATATACAGACTGAATAACATCGGGGATAGGCTACTACCCTGTCTCACTCCTTTCCCAACCACTGCTTCCCTTTCATGCCCCTCGACTCTTATAACTGCCATCTGGTTTCTGTACAAATTGTAAATAGCCTTTCGCTCCCTGTATTTTACCCTTGCCACCTTTAGAATGTGGAAGAGAGTATTCCAGTCAACATTGTCAAAAGCTTTCTCTAAATCTACAAATGCTAGAAACGTAGGTTTGCCTTTCCTTAATCTTTCTTCTAAGATAAGTCGTAAGGTTAGTATTGCCTCACGTGTTCCAACATTTCTACGGAATCCAAACTGATCTTCCCCGAGGTCCGCTTCTACCAGTTTTTCCATTCGTCTGTAAAGAATTCGTGTTAGTAGTTTGCAGCTGTGGCTTATTAAACTGATTGTTCGGTAATTTTCACATCTGTCAACACCTGCTTTCTTTGGGATTGGAATTATTATTTCGCCTGTTTCATACATCTTGCTCACCAGGTGGTAGAGTTTTGTCAGGACTGGCTCTCCCAAGGCCGTCAGTAGTTGTAATGGAATGTTGTCTACTCCCGGGGCCTTGTTTCGACTCAGATCTTTCAGTGCTCTGTCAAACTCTTCACGCAGTATCGTATCTCCCATTTCATCTTCATTTACATCCTCTTCCATTTCCAGAACATTGTCCTCAAGTACATCGCCCTTGTATAAACCCTCTATATACTCCTTCCACTATTCTGCCTTCCCTTCTTTGCTTAGAACTGGGTTGCCATCTAAGCTCTTGATATTCATGCAAGTGGTTCTCTTCTCTCCAAAGGTCTCTTTAATTTTCCTGTAGGCAGTATCTACCTTACCCCTAGTGAGACAAGCCTCTACATCCTTACATTTGTCCTCTAGCCATCCCTGCTTAGCCATTTTGCACTTCCTGTCGATCTCATTTTTGAGACGTTTGTATTCCTTTTTGCCTGCTTCATTTACTGCATTATTATATTTTCTCCTTTCATCAATTAAATTCAATATTTCTTCTGTTACCCAAGGATTTCTATTAGCCCTCGTCTTTTTACCTACTTGATCGTCTGCTGCTTTCACTACTTCATCCCTCAGAGCTACCCATTCTTCTTCTACTGTATTTCTTTCCCCCATTCCTGTCAATTGTTCCCTTATGCTCTCCCTGAAACTCTCTACAACCTCTCGTTCTTTCAGTTTATCCAGGTCCCATCTCCTTAAATTCCCACCTTTTTGCAGTTTCTTCAGTTTCAATCTGCAGTTCATAACCAAGAGATTGTGGTCAGAGTCCACATCTGCCCCTGGAAATGTCTAACAATTTAAAACCTGGTTCCTAAATCTCTGTCTTACCATTATATAATCTATCTGATACCTTTTAGTATCTCCAGGATTCTTCCAGGTATACAACCTTCTTTTATGATTCTTGTAGCCAAGACAAGGCAAGCTAAAAGAAGTAATGGCGACAGTTCACTATAAGCTGCTCTAGCGTGTTGAGATTGAACGCAGTCATGTTTGTAAACTCGAAAGAGTTGGGAGCGCTGACCGCAACACTTCAGTTTGTAATGTTTCTGTGATTAACTTTCTGGGCAGCATGTGGACGCATAGTGTTGGTGTTGCAGCTTTGATTATTTCACGGGTTCAGTCCTCTGCGAGACTTAGTATCTTTTTGCGAGTAAGAATATAGAGGAAGTTTCGTTTTCATTGGAAGAGTGTCGGCACAGATTGTGAAATGAATGGTTTGATCAACTGTCCGTGAATTGCGAGAGACAAATTGAGTCTCCTTTATGTAAATTTGGCTTTTTGCTAATGCCACTACAACAGAGTTATGTTTTCGTTAATAAACTGTTGAATTTCAAACATTTTCGTTGTGTTGTCTAGTTTATTTGGCATAATCAACTAAAGGTATATTTATTTATTAATGTTTCAGTTAACAAGTGAGAAAAGAACTTGTAAACTTGATGTATTTTAGAAACAGAAACGGTTATGCAGCTGGGTGCGATCCGTCTCTAGACCGCAGGGCCAAAAGCAGTTCAGGTAAATCCTATCACGAATTTATGCCCCCCTCCCAAAATAAATTCATCAAAACAGCGTGGCAGATAGCAGGCAAAAACCTGGAAGGGTCGTTACCTCATTCTTCTAATAACGAAAATGAAGAGCAAGGGCAACCTGGTGACTGGGTCATTTTCATTATATACACGGCCTAAATGAGTAGTGTGCTGAAATTTTATTTCAGTTTTATGACGGAGAAGCTGAATGTATTTTTCGGGTATGCGACGATGGTAGTCCAGGAAACGGAACTCCTATAAGATCATTTTATTGCCCGTCCGTCTGCCCGACTGTTGGGACTTCTTTTTCTCAGGAACGGATAGAGGCATCCTGTTCAAATTTGTTTAAATTTCTGAGGTCTTCTATACCTTCGCGGTGTAAAAGTTTAAGCTTCTATGTCAATGTAGTCAATAAATTGGACATTTCAAACTATATACATAATTAAGTTTGTACTGAATCCTGAGATCGCAGGAACGACTCGCACCTTTCCGGTTTCTTGTATAAATGCCTCTCGGTGCACGTCTTGCCTGACTGGGATGACTAATGGTTAAAAGAACAGATGGATTAATGAATACTGAAATCTATCTGCGTAGCTGTGTTCTCATGTTTGTATACATTCTTGCTGTTTGTATAAAGTGTAAATGAGAGTGCAATACTTATCCAGCTCACCAGTGCCAGCATTACTCCGCGCAACCACCTGAAAATCACTCTGAACGACCAGACGTCTGATTACGCAGCACTCATCTGCCCGACCTGACAGTCTTGACACGTCACTGCATAACCATCTCAATTAATTAACTTTTCTCTAATAGGACGGGATACAAAACATAAACAAAATGAAATCATTGTATGGCATCGAATTCTCACCTGCGGAAATTCGACCACCGATTTGCAAGTCTTTTCAGTTGACACCACACTGGCTTCTTGCTTGTCGATGATGATGAGGACAAAACAACACCCAGTCACCGGGTGGAGAAAATATTCGACCTGGCCGGTAATCGATCCCAAGCCCGTCGCTTGGCAGTGAATGTGTGTGTGTGTGTGTGTGTGTGTGTGTGTGTGTGTGTGTGCGTGTGCTGTCTAACTTCAGAAGAAGGCCTTTCGGCCGAAAGCTTACTTGTTCAGCAGTCATTTTGTTGTGCCTGTCTGCGAGTTAGCATCTCCACTAATGTCTTTATTAAACGTTACGTTTGCTACCTTATTTAGGTAAATAATACTTTTAAAAATGCGTCTACATGTTGTTGAATAGAGGCCCCGCAGTTAGTAGGTGCCACGGACCCCGTCCGAACTTAAAGACCGAAACTATGCATGATATTTGATCAGGCGAACAACCGTAACTGAGTACCAAATTTGTAGATGAAAAAAAAAATCGCCATCAGGTGCAGTAATTTCATATTAATTGCACGACCGATTCCGAAATTTAAGGCTTCACACCAGGAGGCCACCAAATTACTATTAAAATCTAAATGTATGACTGAATGACCTGACAGCAGCACGTTTATGTTTCCATAATTATTTAATATGAAGTTACTGGCAACGGAAGCGGAAGGATACATGAACTCAACAGTGACTAGTACTGTTCGTAATTATACGCAGAAGCCCTTACCGTCATAAAATGAACTCAATGACGTGACTTGACTGAGGCTTCATTCATAAATCTGCCGATCAATAGCAGAGCGAGAGCGTTCGCGGTGCTACAGTTGAAGTAATCCAAATGTTGTCAGTACAATCAGATAGCAGTTCGAAAGAATAAGGGACAAGTAAACAAGAAGACTGGCGATACGACCATCTGTACTACTGTTCTGCGTTGTGGGCCCAAGAACGCGGGCAGTCGTTGTAGCTACTCCCGTAACACCGATGAGTCATTTACCTCGCCATCCCCTTTACACGCTAACTGTAACGCATCATCTTTTACTTTCGAATCTGTTTAAATGGCTGGAAATATGAAGAAAAACGAACACGGCCAACCCCGTTTCTTGTTTCTCAACTGAAAATTACGGATTACTGCGATATTTTTCTGTGTAAAAGATAAAGCTATCATCTCGTCAGGGCCCAAACTATACTGGTATCTAAAACGTCTCCGAGTTGGTGAAGTTTAACCGCTGTTTAGGTATACACCAGGTATGATGAGACAAGACTGAGGCATAAAATGAATGACTGTGTGAGTTAATTTAATTTTAACGTAAATTAGATTATATTGAGGGATTTGATGATTATTGTATTTTCTATTTCTTGTGCGAGTATGAGGAAAGCACAAGTGAATATGGTAAGTATAGGACAATCAGGCATCGGTGGTGTTGTTATATGAACTAGGATGGGACATGCATTAGATGTTCGTAACGACCAAAAGAGATCAACAAGTCCAACCAACGAAATTATTCCACAATATCTGAAATATGAAAAAGTAGCTATTTAATTTTGTTTACAACTATGTATCCACTGTCGGAAACAGATAGAAGAACGTATCATTATTTAATAAAGTAAAAGTGTGCGAACTGAAAAGGAGCTAGCTGCAACAACGTATATCTTTTCTGTCACTTTCTGTTTGGCTCTCAGAGAATACTGAGGTAATATGTACGTGTTTTAAATCCATTGTTAGGATCGGAAATGTGTGTAATTTATGAGTGACTTCATTGGCGAGCTGTGTGGTTTTTAAAGAAGAAATTAAATGGTTCCTTATTTAAAACGCTTTGTGATGGCGTTTAAATTTGTGCTGTACTAAATTAACAACGTTTCCGTTTTTCGTGAGTAAGTACTAGTAAAAGCGTAGTTCCATTTTCAGCAGTAAATGTGCTTTTCGTTTGGTAGAATAAAAAAATCTTACCTTGTTTACTGCAATTTGTGTGACTTTTCCTGTAACAGGGAAGTGTTACAGTATATGAAAGTACGGAGAAGGCATGACGCTATAAGACCAGCCTTTGTCAGTTTACGAAGATAAAAAAAAATCATTTGAAAGGAAAGATAGTGAGAGTATAGTGTGGTATTTGTACACAATTAAACGCAAAAGCCCACTGAGTCCAGTAGGCGTTGCATAAGGTTGAAATCACGCGGTTCAGTTTTTCGAATACGACTATCAACATTTCAAAGAGCAATAACAGATTCAGAACCAAGTAAAAACAATATTACTCTGTAATTAGTGTCCTTCACAATATTACATACGACAGTGTAGCGAAATAAACATTAAATATTCTTATATAAATAGTAAATAGCCAGTCAGTTGCAAACTGGAATGTTTATTAAAACCCCTTTACAATGGTTCCAACGTTTATAAAAACTTTATCTTCAGAAGGAAATACTGACAGCATTTTGTGGCAGAGGTACGTTAAAAAACATATTTTAACGTACCTCTGCCATAATATTCAGAAGGAAATATTACGTGTTGTGGCAGAGGTATGTTGAAATATATATTTTAATATACCTCTGCCACAATATGTAATCCACTTGCCAACATTTCCTTATGAAGAAGACTTTTTATAAAAGCTGAAGCTGCGTAAAGGGGTTTTAATAAACCTCCCGGTTTGCAACAACTGGCTGTTGACTATTTCTACAAGAAGATTTCACTCTACAGTTGCTGCTCTAGCCATTTACAAAATTTTAAAATATTGAATATTACTCTAAAAGATTACAGATATTACCTTCATAAAGTTGAAAATGCGAAAAAAAGTGATAACACCGGTTCAACATGATATTCAGAGATGGTTGCATTTCCTTTTTTAAAGAGAACTTGGTTACCTGGTGCTGAATTCACATATTTGAGTTCTCTCTTAAAAAATTAAGCATGCCTGAACGGTTAGCGAAGAGCTGCAGTTTGCAAAATAGGCAGTATAGTAATAGTTTTATTCTTCCATGGATGAGTTTGACAAGGCTATTGGTCATGCTATGGTGGTTTAGTTTAGGAAAAAGCTTAGTTCATTCATAAAGGTATTTACATACTTGACGATCTAGTTTGACTAGGATGGGACAAATAATCTGCCATCATTGGCCTTATAGCACAAATCATCTCGACATTTGTCTGAAGTAATTCGGGGAAATAACGGACAACCTAGATCGATATCTCCGTACGGAGTCTGAAAGATCCACCCTCACGAACACAGGCCACACTGTTTAAAGTGGTTCAAATGGCTCTGAGCACTATGGGACTCAACTGCTGAGGTCATTAGTCCCCTAGAACTTAGAACTAATTAAACCTAACTAACCTAAGGACATCATAAACATCCATGCCCGAAGCAGGATTCGAACCTGCGACCGTAGCGGCCTTGCGGTTCCAGACTGCAGCGCCTTTAACCGCACGGCCACTTCGGCCGGCCCACACTGTTTAAGACATCGCTACCACATTTGATTTATCCCTAGTGTATTGTGCTGTTTTGCAAATAAGTTGTTTAAAAACGTAAGAAAATAGTTCTGTACAGGTCATTCATTTCCTGACATAGGAATCTTACGTAACGGAAGTTCAGGGCTTCCGCTATGTGGGCGACAGCGCGACACGCATAGGATCTAATATTAGCTGTATTACAGAGTTACAGTAGAAACTAAAATTAAGTTATCGGCGTATAAGTGCAACAGAATTAACGATTTGGTATTGATTTTTTCTTTTCATTTACCATACGAATCATACGTCGCTGCGACGAAATTACTATCTTAATTTAGCGGCTGCTGGATGAGGACTGGCTTCATATCTAGCACTCATATAAGTTGTTGTTGTTGTCGTGGTCTTGAGTCCAGAGACTGGTTTGATGCAGCTCTCCATGCTCTATGTCCGCCCCGGTAGCTGAGTGGTCAGCGTGACAGACTGTCAATCCTAAGGGCCCGGGTTCGATTCCCGGCTGGGTCGGAAATTTTCTCCACTCAGGGACTGGGTGTTGTGTTGTCCTAATCATCATCATTTCATCCCCATCGACGCGCAGGTCGCCGAAGTGGCGTCAAATTGAAAGACCTGCACCAGGCGAACGGTCTACCCGACGGGAGGCCCTAGCCGACACCCCCGGGATAACAAGGCCGTCCAGCAGTATTAGTGACGTCACACTAAGCGGCCCATAGCCGACGCAGCAGTCCACGGACACCTCCGTACAGACGCGCCTGATGCTAACGATCTTCTGTCCGTCATACAGAAAGGAGCGAACTATAATTCGAACCAAAGACCAAATTATATATATTCTTGTAAACAGCATAAAGGTTCATAACGAAATACCGATTACATATACGGACAGGAATAAGTTTAATCGATTGAGGAACTTTGCCACTATTTTATAATTGTCAGAACACTATTTAGCTTTGAAACTCGCATACAGGTGGTGACAAATGCCGACTGACAGCAGGACTTAACATTTTCAAGCTATTACACTGAAAGTAAATTATCTTAAACACTGTCATACATAGCAAAACCCTCACAACTTTCGTTTACAATAAGGTAACAAGAGTTCGCTTTATCTCATAAAACGCATGACTATTGTGAATTTACTCATATGTTCATGGTGACAGCTCTTTTCAAGAATTTTTACAAGTGTATCCCCAGTAATAAAGAATGGAAACAAAAGATAGATATCAAATATTCTCCTTTTAACATAGACATCACTCAACACAAGATTCTGTCTTGCACTGTGATACTAAGGGACTGGTCTTTCCTTTAAGAAAAGCCTGACAATTTGAAGTTCACTCTCCTATTGAAGATACTCTTCTTGAAACAATATTAAAAATGTTATGAAAGGTAAGGAAATGAAAAACAAGCAAGTGCATTACATGTAAAAATGTGAGCAAAAGGCTGAGGCTCTCTTTACTTACCATTTTCAATCTCTCTACAGCTTATTTCCTTTTCCACGTAGAAATCACCAACTGCAAGTCTCACTATTGCTGTCTGTTACTAACAAAGTGCTTTTCTATTTAGAAAACCTGACAATTTGATGTTCATTCTGGTACTGAAGATAAACACTTTTCAGAGGAGTTCTAGAACCTATTCCTGCCCGTATATGTAGTCGGTATTTCGTTATGAACCTTTATGCTGTTTACAAGAATAGATATAATTTGGTCTTTGGTTCGAATTATAGTTCGCTCCTTTCTGTATGACGGACAGAAGATCGTTAGCATCAGGCGCGTCTGTACGGAGGTGTCCGTGGACTGCTGCGTCGACTATGGGCCGCTTAGTGTGACGTCACTAACACTGTTGGGCGGCCTTGTTATCCCGGGGGTGCCGCCCTAGCCACACGACATTTCCATTTTTCCATGCTCTATCCTGCGCAAGCTTCTTCATCTCGAAGTACCTACTGCAACCTAGATCCTTCTGCATTTGCTTAGTGTATTCATCTCTTGGTCTCACTCTACGATTTTTACAATCCTCGCTGCCCTTCAATACTAAATTGTAATCCCTTGATGCCTCAGAACGTGTCCTACCAACCGATCCCTTCTTCTAGTCAAGTTGTGCCACAAATCCCTCTTCTACCTAATTCAATTCAGTACCTCTTACGTGATCTACCCATGTAATCTTCAGCATTCTTCTGTAGCATCACATTTCGAAAGCTTCTATTATTTTCTTGTCTAAACTATTTATCGCCCATGTTCCACTTCCATACATGGCTACACTCCATACAAATACTTTCAGAAAAGACTTCTTGACATTTAAATCTATTCTCGATGTTAGAAAACTTCTCTTCTTCAGAAACGCTTTCCTTGCCATTATTTTGCTCCCCAAATAGCAAACCTCATCTACTACTTTAAGAGAGTCACTGCCTAATCTAATTCCCTGCGCATTATCTAATTTAATTAGACTACATTTCATTATCCTGGTTTTGCTTCTGTTGACGTTCGTCTTATATTCTCCTTTCAAGACACTCACTGTCCATTCCGTTCAACTGCTCTTCCAGGTCCTTTGCTGGCTCTGACAGAATTACAATGTCATCGGCAAACCTCAAAGCTCTTATTTATTCTCCATGGATTTTGATTCCTACTACAATTTCTTTTTGTTTCCTTTACTGCTTGCTCAATATATAGATTGAATAACATCGGAGATAGGCTACGACCCTGTCTCACTCCATTTCCAACCACCGCTCCCCTTTCATGCCCCTTGACTTTTATAACTGCCATCTGGTGTCTGTACAAGTTGTAAATAGCCTTTCGATACCTGTATTTGCCCCCTGCCACCTACAGAATTTGAACATTGTCAAAACCTTTCCTTAATCTATCTTTTAAGATAAGTGGTAGGGTCAGTATTGCCTCACGTGTTCCAGCATTTCTACGGAATTCAAACTGATCTTCCCCGAGGTCGGCTTCTACCAGTTTTTCCATTCGTCTCTGAAAAATTCGTGTTAGTATTTTGCAGATGTGACTTATTAAACTGACAGATCGGTAATTTTCACACCTGTCAACACCTGTCTCTTTTGGATTGGAATCATATTCTTCTTGAAGTCTGAGGGTATTTTGCCTGTCTCATACATCTTGATCACCAGGTGGTAGAGTTTTGTCAGGGCTGGCTCTCCCGAGGCTATCAGTAGTTCTAATGGAATGTTGTCTACTCCCGGGACCTTGTTTCGATTCAGGTCTTTCAGTGCTCTGTCAAACTCTTCAGGCAGTATGATGAAGGTTCCTGGCAGTATAATATCTCCCATTTCATCTTCATGTACGTCCTCTTCCATCTCAATAATATTGCCCTCAAGTACATCGCTCTTGCATAGACCCTTTATATACTCCTTCCATCTTTCTGCTTTCCCTTATTTGCTTAGTGCTGGGTTTCCATATGAGCTCTTGATATTCGTAGAAGTGATTCTCTTTTGTCCAAAGGTCTCTTTAATTTTACTGTAGGCAGTATATATCTTACCCCTAGTGATATAGGCCTCTACAATATAACAGTTATCCTGTAGCCATCCCTGCTAAAGCTATTTAGCACTTACTGTCGATCTCATTTTTGAGACTTTTGTGTTTGTTTTTGGCTGCTTCATTTACTGCGTTTTTATACTTTCTCCTTTCATCAATTAAATTCAATATATATTCTGTTCCCAATGATTTCTACTAGCCCTTTTCTTTTTACCTACTTGATCCTCTGCTGCCTTCACTATTTCATCTCTCAAAGCTACCCATTCTTCTTCTACTGCATCCCCCCCCCCCCCCCCCCCGGTTCTTGTCAATCGTTCCCTATCTCGTAATACATTTCCTCAATATCTTTGTCATCTGCGGAGCTAGTTGGCATATAAATTTATACTACTGTTGTAGACGTGGGCTTCGTGTCCATCTTGGCTACAATAATGCGTTTACTATGCTCTTTGTAGTAGCTTACCCTCGCTCCTATTTTTTTATTCATTATTAAACTTACTGCTACATTACCCTATTTGATTTTGTATTTATGACCCTGTATTCATTTAACCAGAGGTCTTGTTCCTCCTGCCACCGAGGTTCACTAATTCCCACTATATCTAACTTTAACCTATCCAGTTCCCTTTTAAAATTTTCTAACCTATCAGCCCGATTAAGGGATCTGACATTCCATGCTCCAATCCGCAGAACGTCAGTTTTGTTCCTCCTGAGTAGGCCCCGCCCGGAGATCTGAATGGGGGACTATTTTACCTCCGGAATATTTTACCGAAGAGGACGCTATCATCATTTAACCATACAGTAAATCTGCATTCCCTGGGGAAAAGTTACGGCTGTAGTTTTCCCTTGCTTTCAGCCATTCGCAGTACCAGCACAGCAAGGCTGTTTAGGCTAATGTTACAAGGCCAGATCAGTCAATCATCCAGAGTTGCCCCTGCAACTTCTGAAAAGGCTGCTGCCCCTCTTCAGGAACCACACGTTTGTCCGGCCTCTCAACAGATACCCCTCATTTGCGATCGCATCTACGGTACGGCTATCTGTATCGCTGAGGCACGCAAGCCTCCCCACCAACGGCAGGGTCCATGGTTCATGGGGGGCGAAATATGAAGGAAGGATTTCGCAGTTATATCGAGGAGGACTTTTTATAAATAATTTAATATTAAATATACCGTTATATTATAGTGACAAACGTTTGTTATTAAAATGCGAGTATATATATTAACTGCTAAAGTCATCAGTCCCTAAGCTTACACACTACTTAACCTAAATTATCTTAAGGACAAACACACACACCCATGCCCGAGGGAGGACTCGAACCTCCGCCGGGACCACCCGCACAGTCCACGACTGCAGTGCCTAAGACCGCTCGGCTAATCCCACGCGGCATGCGAGTGTAACTCCACGTCAGTTTCTTACCAGTACTCTGTGACAACGATAATAGGAAACTATTTTTATTGTTATCTACCATGAATAAAACTTTGTCATTTAATCTGTTTCTCCGATAGAAACTGCGCTCATAATTACTAAAAGTAAATAACAATTACTGTCGTACATTTGTGAAAGCTGGCCCAATAAGGCAACTGAACATTCAGAAATGAGGTTTCTTCACTAAGTAGCGGGATACTCGTACCGACATAAAAACACGAATTTTGAGATTAGATAGCAATTAAATGTGGAGTCACTTACAGCTGTTGTTGTGATCTCCCACCTGAAGATGGGAGCAGCTCTCTGTGCTAGTCACCCTGCGCGAGTCTCTCCGCTTCTGCACAGCTACCACAACATACATCCACGTGAACCTCCTTGCTGTATTCATTCCTTACTCTCGTTTTACAGTTTTTACTTCCATGCATTTTCTTCCATTACCAAACTGACACGTCTCTGATGCCTCAGGATGTTTTCTGTCAATTGATCCTCCTTTCTTTAGCCAAGCTATATCACAAATTTCTTTTTTATCCAAATGCATTTAACACGTCCTCATTTGTTAATCCATCTACCCACCTGATATTGAGTATTCTTATCGTGTATACCTTTCTTGTCTGAACCACTTATTCTCCACGTTTCACTTCAGTACAGAGCTATACTTGAATCAAATCAGTTCAGGAAAGACTCCGTAACGGTTAAATTAATATCAAATGTTAAATAATTCCTCTTGTTATGTTATTCTTGCTATTGGCAGACTGCATTTTATATCCTCTCTCCTCCGGCCATCATCAGATATTTTACTACCCAAATACTGTAGCTAAATTTATTCACTGCTTTTAATGTCTCATTTACGAATTTAATTGCCTCAGCATCGCCTGATTTAATTCGATTTCTCTTCATAACCCTTGTTCCACTTTTGTTGTTCTTCCTGTTCAAATGGTTCAAATGGCTTTGAGCACTATGGGACTTAACATCTGAGGTCATCAGTCCCCTAGAACTTAGAACCACTTAAACCTATCTAACCTAAGGACATCACACACATCCATGCCCGAGGCAGGATTCGAACCTGCGACCGTAGCGGTCGCGCGGTTCCAGACTGAAGCGCCTAGAACCGTTCGGCCACTCCGGCCGGTCTGTTCTTCCTGTAATGTCTTTTCAAGACACTATCCATTCCATTTAATTATTCCTCCAAATCCTTTGCAATCTCTGACTGAATGACAATATGATCGGCAAATCTTAAAGTTTTTATTTCTTCTCCACTAACTTTAATTCCCTTTCCAAATTTTTCCTTGGTTTCTTTTACTGCTTGTTGAATGTACATTTTAAATGACATTTTGGATAGGCTACAAACTTGTCTCACTCCCTTCTAAATTACGGCTTCTCTTTAGTGTCCTTCGACTCTTTAAGGGGAGGTTTAGTATCTTTGGCCCGAAAAAAGCATGTTCTTTGAGAATTTTTTCTCGTGATGTGTTATAGATATCAATGTCAAATTTGGTCAAAATGTTTATCGATATTTCCTCTACAAACTGGAATTTTTTCGACCGGAAGTGTCGAAGAGCAAAGGCGGAAGTGCCGTCGGAACGAAACAAAATTTCGATGTAGACCTCCACGCGCGGTATGTCACAGGTCAGCCGGCTCGTCTGAAATCAAAATTGAGTTGATGTTAGCGAAGTATATAAGATTATTTAGGAGCTGTACAGCGCTTAAGTTATTTGGGCAATAGGAAACAAAATGGCGGCCGTTTAAAAAACAATGGGGTTTTTTCATCGATTTTTGACTTCGTCGGCCAAGCAAAAATATTTATAGTTGATGGCTTGGAATAAAAGTGGTACAACTCCTAGACAGTTCAGTTAGCTTCGTCGGAAACAAAGAATCATGCAAATCGGTTCAGTAAATTTGATGTTACCATACTGCGCGATAAAAAAAAAGTCATTTCGAGAAAAACGCGTTTGAAATTTTGACTACATATAAATGCAATATTATGCAACTTACGTTCAATATGCTATTCCGGGTCTATAAACTAGTCCTTCCTCTTCCTCATAGAGGGCGTTCTGCTTGATCTGGGCCATTCTGCGCTGATCCAGAGCCGCTCGTACTGCCGGTGACAAGCGGTTTTCGGCCGCTTGAATCCGGTTGTCGTTCGAATGCTTGGCGAACTGCGTCGAATAGAGTCCGAGGGTGACGTCCATCGTTGTCATGGTCTTCAGAATTGCTGAATACCCTTCGTTGAAGCTGCTCACTGCCAAGAAAGTTGCAATCTCCACAGTCTTCTCACCAGAATGCAAATGCTTGGGGCTAACTTCCAAATACACGCGTTCAAACAAGAATTTGATTTTTGTGTGTTTCCTTCCAAGCACCGGTACTATAACTCGTCCTCCGAAAGAAAAAAAAAAAAACTGGTGCGTGAAAAAGGCCGATTTCAGGCAGGTGCATTTTTTTGTTCAAATGCGAATAGCAAACAGTTCCGTTCCGTATTCGGAAAACAGTTTCAGGGGTGGATTCTTAACACTTTTAAGGATACAAAAATGCAGTTTTTAAAAAATCGATTTTTTGAACCAGAAAGATAGTAAACCTCCCCTTAACTGCCGACTGGTTTCTGTACAAGTTGTAAACAACGTTTCACTCTTTGTATTTTATACCTGCTACCTTTATAATTTCAAAGAGTAGTCCAGACAAAATTCTCAAAAGCTTTCTCTAAATCTACACTACTGGAAATGGAAAAAAGAACACATTGACACCGGTGTGTCAGACCCACCATACTTGCTCCGGACACTGCGAGAGGGCTGTACAAGCAATGATCACACGCACGGCACAGCGGACACACCAAGAACCGCGGTGTTGGCCGTCGAATGGCGCTAGCTGCGCAGCATTTGTGCACCGCCGCCGTCAGTGTCAGCCAGTTTGCCGTGGCATACGGAGCTCCATCGCAGTCTTTAACACTGGTAGCATGCCGCGACAGCGTGGACGTGAACCGTATGTGCAGTTGACGGACTTTGAGCGAGGGCGTATAGTGGGCATGCGGGAGGCCGGGTGGACGTACCGCCGAATTGCTCAACACGTGGGGCGTGAGGTCTCCACAGTACATCGATGTTGTCGCCAGTGGTCGGAGGAAGGTGCACGTGCCCGTCGACCTGGGACCGGACCGCAGCGACGCACGGATGCACGCCAAGACCGTAGGATCCTACGCAGTGCCGTAGGGGACCGCACCGCCACTTCCCAGCAAATTAGGGACACTGTTGCTACTGGGGTATCGGCGAGGACCATTCGCAACCGTCTCCATGAAGCTGGGCTACGGTCCCGCACACCGTTAGGCCGTCTTCCGCTCACGCCCCAACATCGTGCAGCCCGCCTCCAGTGGTGTCGCGACAGGCGTGAATGGAGGGACGAATGGAGACGTGTCGTCTTCAGCGATGAGAGTCGCTTCTGCCTTGGTGCCAATGATGGTCGTATGCGTGTTTGGCGCCGTGCAGGTGAGCGCCACAATCAGGACTGCATACGACCGAGGCACACAGGGCCAACACCCGGCATCATGGTGTGGGGAGCGATCTCCTACACTGGCCGTACGCCACTGGTGATCGTCGAGGGGACACTGAATAGTGCACGGTACATCCAGACCGTCATCGAACCCATCGTTCTACCATTCCTAGACCTGCAAGGGAACTTGCTGTTCCAACAGGACAATGCACGTCCGCATGTATCCCGTGCCACCCAACGTGCTCTAGAAGGTGTAAGTCAACTACGCTGGCCAGCAAGATCTCCGGATCTGTCCCCCATTGAGCATGTTTGGGACTGGATGAAGCGTCGTCTCACGCGGTCTGCACGTCCAGCACGAACGCTGGTCCAACTGAGGCGCCAGGTGGAAATGGCATGGCAAGCCGTTCCACAGGACTACATCCAGCATCTCTACGATCGTCTCCATGGGAGAATAGCAGCCTGCATTGCTGCGAAAGGTGGATATACACTGTACTAGTGCCGACATTGTGCATGCTCTGTTGCCTGTGTCTATGTGCCTGTGGTTCTGTCAGTGTGATCATGTGATGTATCTGACCCCAGGAATGTGTCAATAAAGTTTCCCCTTCCTGGGACAATGAATTCACGGTGTTCTTATTTCAATTTCCAGGAGTGTATATATGCAGTAAATGCCGAATCTACAAATGCTATAAATGTCATTTCTTCTACCTATCTTCCAACACAGTGAGCAATATAAAATCGAACCCATAATGAGACCGCTACCCGATACTATTTAACAAACAAACTCACACAAGTAGCGCCACTAGCTAGCGTATATATTATTAATGACTGTTGCTGCCAAGGAGGTTGGAATCTATGGAGATGCCCTAAGGTAAATATCAGGATGGTTGCTTTGAAAGAGGCAGGGCATGTTTCCTTCCCCATTCTTTCCATATCCGAGCTTCTGCTCTGTACTGGCCTCGGTTTTGACGGGATCTTAAAAATTAATATTTCTTTTTTCCATCATTCTTGTATCTCTTTGTCATGCTTCTGTCGAATTCAGAATAAAGTGGAGGAATTGCGTTCAACATATGTTATCACTGAAATTGCCTTGTAACAATTCAGCATATGTAATGTTTAACATCGACGACGAGGATAACGACGACGACGACGATGACGATGATGGTGATGATTGTGATGATGATGATGACCATGATGAAGACAAATAAATAACAAAAAAACCTTGAGCGTTATTATCTACAATCTGAAATCATGAACACGATTACAAAAGTCTACTTTATGGTGTCATTGGCTAAGGATAAATACCGTGCTTATTATTAGCGTTAAGTCTTTTGTATGCAACAATAATAGAATCGAAAATGGAGAAAACAGAGCAAATAGGGCACATTTACAGCTTGTAGCACATTACTGCATTACGAGTTGTGAGCTTGCTTTTTTTGGTCCCTCAGCTCGCGCGTAGAACTAGTTCATATTAGGAAAGCCTTTGCGATCTTTCCTGCCAATTTGGATCCAGTGGCGGCGTGGGGCAGGGGAGGGAATTGTACGTACTATGTCAGTTTCTTTACAATTTTGCATGTCCTTTATTTCTGTCGGAAATGAACTAAACAAACATTTATACAAAAAGAATGAACCATTACGTTAGAAATTGCTCTCCGATTGTCCATGGCTTATAAACCTACGCGTAGACTGTATACGATTCTGATCACTTTTGTGTTGGGGAACTGACCTCTTTGCTTTCTACGTCATACTGAAGCTGAACATTAAAAATCAAAAGAGTGTACTATGACTGTGGCTCTCCACCATCTCGAAAGCAACCGACGATATCCCTAAGAGCTGCTTCAGAAGTTTGCTAGACAGATCCCTGGAATTTTGTGTTTGTTAATAGCGGAACTTTAAATAAGTAGTCTATACATGTTTGTAGAGTGCTACTGAAACTAGCAAAGCAGGTTATGAGATGAGCATCTGAATTTAGATACTTCACGAAGTACGTACAATAAATCTGTTAGAAATTTAGGTATATTACAATAACAGACTTTGTGTCAATGTCCTGGATTCAATTCCAGACCTCATCGCAGTCTCTCATGAAGTGGGGAAAGGCGACACGGTTGATGATTCGCCCGTCGGATGGGAACGTTAAACTCGGCTGCTCACTTGGTGTTATTCGAGAGGAGTGGGTTATGTGCCGGCAACGGATTTCAGCTTGTCCTTCCTCGCATCATCGCACAACACAACAATGACATCACACTACGCATGCCCATTACAGCCACCTATATAGTTAATCACACAGGTCTCACACTTCACGAAGTTCAGGTTCCATTTTATGCAAAGAAAAGAAAAAAACGTATCCAATCACGCGGCTGAACCTGTCCTTCGGGGTCTCCCAGCCAACACTACCATACTACAGCTTCGCATAAGTTCGTACCCTCTTTATCCATTATTATGGCAGTGAATTTCTAGAACATTACTTATCGTTTGCCTATTTAGAGCATATGAAAAACATCCGCTACTTGCTACCTACATAAAGTGGAATGACAAATCTACATCCATGATAACTTTCAACATATTCCCTTTCCTTTTTTAATTAGAGCCGGCGGAGGAGATTAGAAATATTTGTATCCTCAACGAGGACAACGCCAGTCGAGTAAACGCAGCATGAAGCTCTTCTTGTGTTTCAAGGAAGGTCAATTTGAAATTAGTAATTCCACACGATGAGAAAGATACTAGATTTTTAATGACCGTTATACGTTGAATCTATGATTAGCAACTTCAGTCAGCCATAGAACTCGCAGATCTAAGAGCCACTCTGTGTTATTTGAATTCTACGGATAATGCTAAAGACCTGATGAGTATACGTGGAGCAACCTGTGGATACTCATTTAAGTACCTTTGCGCACGGTACATGCAATCAAGGATAACACCATATCTGTGAGTCTTGTTTCGAAAAAAAAAAAAAAAACAGAAACGGTGTCTTCATATCACTGTCGAAACCAGAAAATATCACCTAGCTTAGACGAAAAAAACAAACCTCATTTCATTAAAAGTATCGTCTATGCACAGAGAATACAACTTTGTGTCGGGTTTTATTAAAAGCCATCGTCTGACGAAAAAAACTCAGTCGAATTTGGTGGGCTTCGGTCCCATCTATCTTATTCATATGTCATTCGCACACAACAACATAGAATATTCTCGATTTCCGTTTTCTATTGAACATTATCCTAACGTGTTGCTATGATTTCATAGACGCTTTTCGATCTTGGCCTGAATAGATAATTTATTTAGTCACGGATACGAGAAATCAACGCTGCGTTGCAGTATTCAAGGATGACGGAGGACGAAATGTTAATTTTTGTCTGCTATTCATAAAACGTTTAGAAGCCTAGTAATGCAACAAAATTTTATATCACCTCGACAGGAAAATTACTTTCGAACTGTACTGTCCTTTGGAGAAATGTTCAACTAAGAGCTGTAGTGCAGAAATAGAGGCAACAAGGGAATATGAATGTCCATGATGTTTTACTGCTATCAATGGTGCGAAAGCAACCAAGTAGGAATTAACGACGAAACGGGCTCTGGAAGACGTAGAACTGCTGTGGTCAATACCAATTAGCCCTACACTGACGTGTTCCAAATCATTGTCAACTGCAGGTACCGATAACGAAGTTGATGTATAAGGCGGTACCACAAGGTGACTGGGAGCTTGAGTGTTTTCGACCGTAGCTCTGAGAAACGCTACAGTTATGTAGGATGCTCCCGCCACTGACTGGAAATTACATTCGATGTCTATTCAACACTACTCCAGACGCATTAAGGATAGGGACCATAATGTACTGAGGTATTATCGGTTATGCTTCATTCCTTTCCTTTATTTATTACTTCCCTAACTTTAGTTAGTTAAGTATTTCAAATTTAGCCATACATACATGCATACACCATTGTCTTCTTGTTTCTGTTTATCTTATTCGTATTCATCACCTGGAATTGCAGTTCCTTGTGTTTACTGTGTCTGCAGTTAAAACTGTAGGATGTGAGGTCCGCCAGTTGCGCAAAACACCGTTTTCTCCAAGTACCCTAATATGTTTCAGTACCACTGTGCCATAATCAGTGGGTTTCCGTTTTATTCAATCTGCAATGTGATCATTTTTACTAAATGATTACAAAATTTAGTTCAAACAATAGTTCGTTTCTTTTTGTCAATACCTTTACACTTGGTGTGCATTATTTTTCAGGAGCACTTGTGTATTATTTATTACAGATGACAAGCTACCTATAATAAATAATACACAATTGGTCCTGAAAAATCATGCACACCAAGTGTAAAGGTGTTAACAAAAGAAACGAACTATTGTTTGAACTAAATATCCACATGATTTTGTAATCATTTAGTAAAAATGTTCACATTACAGATTGAATAGCCGGCCAGAGTGGCCGTGCGGTTCTGGGCGCTGCAGTCTGGAGCCGGGCGACCGCTACGGTCGCAAGTTCGAATCCTGCCTCGGGAATGCATGTGTGTGATGTCCTTAGGTTAGTTAGGTTTAATTAGTTCTAAGTTCTAGGCGACTGATGACCTCAGAAGTTAAGTCGCATAGTGCTCAGAGCCATTTGAACCATTTGAACAGATTGAATAAAACGGAAACCCACTGATGATGGCACAGTGGTGCTGAAACATATTTGGGTACTGCGAAAAAACGGCGTTTTGCGTAACGGCCGGACCTCACATCCAACAATTATATTCGTGTTGGTTTTCTATCTTATGCGCGTTACAGGTGAATGTACTTGGTTTAGAAGTTAATAAATTAATAAATTAAACAGATACGAAGGTAAGATGAAAAAATCTCTGCTTTGCACAGTGCTGGCTTTTGTATTAGCGGAAGTTTGTGCTTGATTGTATTGATATGTGGGATAATTTGTTTATTCGGCTTTTCCGCAACACTCGCATTGGGAGAATTATTTCAAATGGATGCCTGTGGCTCTTGGTCGGTCAATACAGGGACAATTAATGCTGGTTGTGGATGATGCTGGAGATGTCGTCCGATGATGTCTCAATGTGGTCGATTGGAGACAGATCTGGTGATCGAGGAGGCCATCGCAACAAGTCGACACCCTGTAGAGCATGTTGGGCCACATCAGTGGTTTGTGAGAGAGAGTTATACAGATGGGAATCACCCACTGGAATGCTGTTCGTGAGTGGCAACACAACAGGTCGAATCACCAGGTTGACGTTCAAATTTGGAGACAGAGTGAATGGGTCAATCACGAGAGTGGTGTAGGTCCCGTTGGCTGCAAGTCCTCAACCGGCCTCCTTCTAATAAACACACGGCCATCAGCGGCAACGAGACAGAACCAGCATCAGAAAATACAACAGGCCTCCACCCTGCCCTCCACTGAGCTGTCGCTTGACATCACGGAACTCGCAAATGTCGGCGGTTTTGGGTCAGTGGAATGCACGCTACAGGGTGTCTGGCTTGGTGCTGGTGCTGTCCGTGAAGTAATCGATTTGTAACAGTTCTTTGCGTCACTGTGGTGCCAGCTGCTGCCCAAGTTGCTGCTGCAGATTCAGTACAAAGCGCCAGAGCCATTAGCCGAACACGATGTTCTATCGCCGCGGTAATGCCACGTGGCCTTGCGGAGTCCGTTCTTGCGACCCTATATTCTCGTGATCACCGCTGCCAAGAATAACGTACAGCAAGTCTTTCTGCAATATCGCAGAAGGAGCATCCAGTCTCTCGCAGCCCTGTTACACGACCTCGTTCAAACTTAGTGAGGTGGTGACAATGGTGTCTTTGTCGCCTTAAAAGCAGCCTAGACTAACGACTTATCACGTCCAATCTCAAAGGTAGCTAATGCTCATGACCGTTACATCGTTTATGTAAGGCGAACCTGATTTGCGCCCTCATAGTGGCACTGCTAGCGCCACTCTTACGCGACTGGCGTGTAGTTTAAATAGACGTCATCTCTCATATCTAGAAACACGCTTACCGACTTTCGTTTACGTTGCCGAACTCCTTCTTGGCGTTGCAATTTTATTTCGTCAGTGTACGAACGCGTATGTCTCAGCAACGTTTGGCCCGTTTTAAGAAAAACGTAACTTACCCGTGCAATGATTTGTTGCGGCGGATGAGACGCGGCTTCACTGTTCGACATAAGACACGAGGCAGTGCTCGAAGCAGTAAGCAGAAGCCGGTGTTCCCGGTCCAAATAAGTGAAATTCATTCTAACGCCCGAAAATGTTTCAGAAATGTTGTTGAAGGTTCTAAAAAGCTTTTCATATCATTAGTTTGCAAAGTATAAAACAAAATATGGCAGGGACTATGAGACTCCTAGAAAAGTAAAAAAATAATTCTGAGAATCGATATAAAGACCAAAAATTTCTTCAGGTGACTGCAGATGCACGCAAAGATTTTTCAACTTTTCGTAGTAGTAAAGAATTTGTGCTGTATCATTGTGGATTATTTCGCCTCCAGAGGATATGGTAAATATGCTAAAAATTTTCTATATAATATGCATGAACATTAATTATTTTTGCGGTGTCGACGGTATCTCCATCGACCGCACCGGACGCGTCGTCCGTCGCTCTCACCTCTGCATAAGAAAAGGTCTAAATCGGCCTGCTACATTCGCCACCCGAGGGCGCCGTATTCACACCGCCTCACTGCCTGCAATTCTGATTCGTGCACGCGTCATTTTTAGACCGCCACACTCAGACTTCCGCCTCAGATTGTCCTCAGAATATCTTCAGACTATCATCGAACAGCTCTCCGATTACACCGACCGTACTGTCGACAGTACAGTGAGTTCTTACGAACGTAGCAAGAAGCCTGTGAGAACATTTTGAACCTAGCACGACGTTAATGCTACTACGACTGCTGGCGAATATCGATACCCAAAGAAAGAGAGAGAGAGAGAGAGAGAGAGAGAGAGAGACTACAACATACAATGTTTATTTTATGTCGAATAGACTGTAAACAAATACATTTATTTTTTATCCTTCTATAGTGTTTGATGTGTCTTAGAGCGTTCATCTTTTCGTTACGCCGACAGGCACAACAATTTTTGCAGTAGTAACTAACAATTTCTTTGCCGCATGAGCGACGTAGAGATGGGGCTTAATTTGATGTTAAAGATGTAATCAGTTTACATTTGGCCAGAACACAGTACACATATGTTTCTAAAGTTTTAAATATGTGACACTGAAATATAATCTCTTGTGTTTAGTGAACCAAGCTAAGGTGCTTGTTAAGATAAAAAAGCAATAACTGCGCTTGCATCTTTCATAATTATTACTCGAAGAAATACACACGGTCAAATCACAATACTGTGACCACCGCTTATGTTTGACGTCAAAGTGCCATAACCACGCGCACACGGCAGGCGCCAGCGCTAGCAACGTAGAGTATATGCGGTGTCTCTTAAAGAGTCGTCAGGCACATTTTCTCTTGTGTTTCGGCAGAATTTTGCATTTTCGCATTTGCATTGTGCATTGCATAGCTAGAGTCAGCCCAAACAATTGCTGCTCTTCACGTCTTTCATGCGTCACCCAGTGACAACAGAAAGCGTCGGTTTGTTTCCCATTACAAACAAAATTAGTTTTATATTGGAATTGGCTCTGAGCACTATGGGACTTAACTTCTGAGGTCATCAGTCCCCTAGAACATAGAACTAATTAAACCTAACTAACCTAAGGACATCACACATATCCATGCCCGAGGCAGGATTCGAACCTGCGATCGCAGCGGTCGCGCGGTTCCAGACTGCAGCGCCTAGAATCGCTTGGCCATAAATTGGAATTGTACATCCCCATTAGATAGGTGGCTCCCAGATAGTCTAGTCCGATATTTGTTTTCTCGACATGTATTTGAAGGGGCAGGGACAGTAAAACACCAAGAATAAACGTCAATCCAACAGCGACTCAGTAACGCTGGTTGCTTGGCCGTCACTGCTGGAGTACTGGTTATGCTTCTTGTTTTATTGTTCATGTTAATACATATCGATAAAACGAATATTGGACTGGACTAACCTGAGACAGCTCTGTCAAATGAAGACGTAAAAATCTGCTTTAAGTATCACTTTGTTTTCACCGGGAAACAAACAGACGCATTCCGTCGACACCGAGCGTTGCATAAAAGGCATGATGAGCAGCAGGTGTTTGAACTGGCTACAGTTGCGCAATGCAAAAACGAAATTTCAGATATTTGCTGAAACACCAGAGAAAATGCTGCTGCCGACTGTTAGGACAGACACTCTGTTTATAGCGTGTCAGGACGACGCAGAAAACAGTGCAGTTGTTGTCGTAAAGCTGAAAAAGAGCGATTTATCTGACGTGGAAAAGGACGTGATCTTTGGCTTCGGGAGAAGGGTGGAAGCATTTCCGGAACGGCTAAGTTTGTAAAGTGGTCGTGTGCCATCGTGGTTAAAGTATACAGTGGAGGCCGGAGGAGAGAGCGTTATGTTCCAGGAATGTTTTCTTGGCATGCCCTGGGTGATCCCGTCATTCTGAAAGGCACAGTGGGTCAATCTATCCTCGGGGACCACGTCTATTGCTACATGCAGTCTGTTTCTTACTCGGCACGATGACATCTATCAACAGGGGAATGCAAAGTGTCACACACCTCGCTGTGTACGCGCATGGTTCCAGTCGCACCAGGATGAGTTTCCTGTACTCCTCTAGCCACCAGACTTCCCGCAGATAAACCCAATCGAGAACTCTGGGTTCACCTCGATTTGACTGTTGGCGCTACGGATACTCAACCGGGAAACAGCGCAGCTGGACAGATACTGGAGTGAGCATGGCGCCACATCCATGTCGGTACCTCATTCACTATTTCCTGTACGTCCGCGCTGCAGAAGTTGGTTATTGAAGCTTTTGACATGTGATGGACAGTGTATTTACTGATGCGCGTTACAAAAGTTTGATTCATTGAATCTGCTTTTGAAAGAGATTTGTGAACAGTGCAGAGAGTGAGAAAGAATATCTCTGATTTCGAAATAGTTCTTCGAAATATATTTCCAAAACAGTACCTCGCACTTTAACGACGGATGAGATAGTAATGAAATATGGAAGAAAGATGTCTTACTTCGACTGCCTGAAAATAACCGTAAAGTACATTAATATGAAATCATTTAATTTCAGTTTCGACGATAGCGCAAGATGCATAGCTTTTGTCTATTTATGAACCAAACGATAGTGAATGAAAAGAAAAAAGCTGGTTGTGTTGACTAATCTGTAGCTTAGCCCTAGGTGGAGGTCAAGTTGGAAGGTAACAGTCTGGTTGAGAGTTGGCAAAGCCAGCGAATATGATACTAAAAAAGCATGGTTCTGGTGACAAACTGATCCGTAGCTTTGCCCGTTTGAAAAAGTAGGCAGTGACATCTCCTTATAATCGCCATATTGTTTACGGCGTTTGTCGCTTGTTTCCTATGTCAGTGGTGAAAGCCGACGACTTTGTATTCCTTTTCACTCTTCGTTCTGACTGTGCGATGGGTTAGAAGAGGCCGCGTGATGTGTTCTGATACAGAGAGGAAGGCTGTCTTCCTCTGCCGGAGGTTCATGGTGTTTTGCAGATAATACAATGCACGAGTAATCGGGTGAGGTCATTACCATTTATTTGCTATGATGAAATTAGTTTCCGCAGCGAGGTTACTGTGGCACTGTTTAGAGGATGGTTATTACATCACACATGCTTACTCGTATTTCGTGATGTTGGTTCAAATGGCTCTGAGCACTATGGGACTTAACTTCTAAGGTCATCAGTCCCCTAGAACTTAGAACTACTTAAACCTAACTAACCTAAGGACATCACACACATCCATGCCCGAGGCAGGATTCGAACCTGCGACCGTAGCGGCCGCGCGGTTCCAGACTGTAGCGCCTTTAACCGCTTAATTTCGTGATGTTGTAGATTACTCTCTCCTGAAGTATAAAGGTTAGTTATTCAATCAGTCAGAATTAAATGTTTCCAAGATGATGTTTTTTATGCTCGTGAATCTAAATTTTGAAGTTGTAGGCTGAAATGTTACTACGGAGCTGCAGTGTTGTCTTCTTGTTTTAGTACTTTCAACATTGCAGCCCAGTCAGCAATCGTGAAAATCTAATATATGAGAAACTAATCAGCCTCGATTGCGGTAATGAAACCAACCTTTACCTAGGTTTCAGCCCAAGTAACTGAGCCTCCTTCTTCAGAAGATAAACTTGACTCTATAATATGTCTACGAGGCCATGGTCTATAAATAAAACTAAAACACCCTGAATAGGCGTAGTCACATTTTAAAAATACCTATGTACCGTATTTTTAAAATGTGACTACGCCTATTCAGGCTGCTTTAGTTTTATTTCTAGACCATGCCCTCGTAGGCATATTAAAGAATTAGGTTTATCTTCTGAAGAAGGCTCAATTAATTGGGCTGAAACCTAGGTAAAGGTTGGTTTCATTACCGCAATCGAGGCTGATAGTTTCTTATATATTACCTTCTTGTGTTTAGTGACAATATGACAATATACTGCCTGTTAATTCATTTCTATCGGTTTCATTTCACCACGAACATTGTCATTCTTTGTATTCGTTCGTCTGAGTGTGCCACGTTTTCGTCATCTTGCTATTCATGTGAACTGAGTGCGCGACTCAAATGCACTGTGGTGGATGAGCACCCGACTCCTGACCTGCGTTTCGAAAATATTAAGTAGTCTTTCTGTGAATGCTATAGATTCCAGGCGTTGATGAAGGCGTGTGATGCACAGCTGACTTGTTTGTGACATATCACGCTACACAGTCTCACTTCTCATTAGGATGTTATGTAAGAAAGCGAGTAAGGATTGACATACCTTCTGCATATCAAATGTATGTTTACACAAAAGACAGCCTCATTGCAAAACTGGGTGCCATAAGCGGAAGACAATCACCACTCTTTACATATCATTACACTCATGTGCAGTATAACAGTAAGAATGAAAATTGGTGGATACGTCCTGGCCAGAGTTAGGGATGTAAAATAAAGAAACTAGTTTTTTGACTCATATAGCAGCATCAGAGACATGCAAATCAAAACGTCTTGACATATCCGCGTTTTTAATCCATTCCCAGAAATTTTATACCCGCCCCCAGGAAAACCTTTTTTTTAGCTACTACACGTATGCTCTTCAGCCATATGATATTAACGTTTATACTGTTTACTATGGCAGGCGAATCTTTTGGATTTTTGACACAGATCAGGGGCATCAGCCTATAAATCGAAAGACGCAGGTGTGTCAACACCTTGCAGCTAACGGAGCTCACTGCGATGGGGAAGTAGGGTTAACTCTTGAAAACACGCCACAATGTCAAAATGTTTTGATTCTTCCAGATAAGTAGAAAATCTAGTTCCCCTCTTTTGCATCCCTAACCCTGCCACGATAATTCGCTTTTTTGTGTTCTGGTAGGAACATTTTTCATTCTGGTTCCCAATATTTACTCTGCCATAATTTTGACATTAGACAGCCATAGGGAAGGTGGCGACAATAAGAGCATCCAGTAAGTTCACTGTACGACTATGGATTTCACAGGTTCTACATTTACCAATATGAGTATTTACGTAAAAGACCGACAGATGTATGGAAACAGTGATGTGCCGGCACAGTAAAGACTAAAGAAATTATGTGAAGCACAATCTTATGACTTAGGACTGTAGGAACGTAAAATAATGTCTGCCTCAACCGACCCCATATAAGGATTTCCTTATTAATGCCTGTTAAGGGCAGAGAATGGTTTACATCTGGCAAGTTCCTATCACTAGAATGCAGCAGATTCCTCGCCGTCGGCTCGGCGTGAGTGCTTTCCGGTAATCTATTCAGAGGTAGATGAATGTTAGGAGCGCCACGCCGACATCTGGACGCCGGCCAGCCGTCCACTGCATTTGGAAAAACACAGGACACCGCTCGCCTTAGCTACGACCGGGGGTACGGAGCAGATGGTCAACACACTGTCGCTCAGAAATGTATATGCTAAGAGGCAAAACAGGACAGGGAACAATATTTTTTGCTGGGGATACGCTACACCTTAAAAAAAGGCCAAGTGGTACTGGGTGCAGTGCCAAGAAGAACTTATTAAAATTAATTGCTCCGTTTAGGTTGTAGGAGAAAGCACTTCATAACGCAAGGAACTGTTTAAAGGATAAGGTGATCTGCAGCTCGTACTGATCTCAGAAACTTTAGGTATCTAAAAGTTACCTGCAAAAATCTTCAACAGTACACTTTAAGTATCGATTCTTCATATGAACGATGTCATAAAGCCTGTTAATGACATATTGGTATATACAGTGTGGCGCTAAAAAGGGTATGAAACCCTATACGTGTTTGGTATTAAGAAACTGAAAAAAAGGGTCCCTCTGCAGCCAGTGTCGACTTTTAAGCATAAGCAGTAATGTAACTGACAGAATAAATCGTTTCCATGGTTCATAAATCCACTTACACCAAAGAGATTCTAAACAATCAGCAAGCGCACCAGGACTGCATGCTATTAGAAGCTCTCTTCAGTACCTCTGCAATGTAACTCTGTCTCTCCTGCTGATCTTCGTCACCCTTCTGTGGCACCAAATCTGGAGGGCTTCTAACCATTTACTCTCTTGTTTTGCTAGTGTCCGAGTTTCACACACGTATACGGGCACACTCCAAACACCTGCGGTCTCGTAAAGTGACATACGGTCGGGAGAGCGGTGTGTTGATCTCATGCCCCTCCACATCCGCATCCAGTGCCGCCTGTGGGCTGAGGATACCACGGCGGCCGGTCGTTACCGTTGATCCTTCATGACCTTTTCGGATGGACTTAAGTTTAGTTTTTTTCCAAACAACTGCTTTCATGATTTGTTTCCTTATTTCCAGACTGATGTTCTTGTCGATGAGTAGGTTATTTCTCAAATTAAATCCAATTTTTGCCTGTTGTATTTTGCTCGCAATTTCTTTCCGGCCTCTACCATCGCTCGTGATCCCGATTCCCAAGTAGGTAAACTCTTCTGTCACTTCTTGCTCCACTTTTCCGATTTTTATTCATAAAGATCCACACTCCTCTTCAGTACTGCATACCATCACTTTAGTCTTTCACTTGTTTATTCTGTTACAACATTGGATACAGAAAATTCTTTCCATTGTGCTGAGAACGTTCTCTCGATCTTCTTTCGTTTACCTGAACACATTAATGTAATCTGCGTAACGCAGCATTTCTATCGTCTGCCCATTAACTTTGATCCCCACCTCAGTAGTTTCGCGAACTTGGTCTATAGCTTTCTGCATGTAAGCATTGAATATCAGCGGAGAGATAGCACATCCTTGTCTCACGCCTTTTCTGATTTTTGCGCCTTTTTCCTGATGAAAATTCCTAACCAGAGCCACTTCTTCCTTACAGAAGGTGAGTATCATCCACACGTCTTGGTTTGTAGTTTAGATCAGCCTTCTCCAGCGCTCTGAACGTCTCTTGGCAGATAACATTGTCAAACGCCTTTTCAAGGTCTAGAAAGTTGGCTTATTGTTCTGTATTTGCTTTTCGATAAGAAGCATCAGTGACAGAACCGCCCGTCTTGTCCCTAATCCTCTCCTGAATCAAAACTGATCTCGCTAAGCATATCCTTCACGTTCTCCTAAGTTCTCCTCAGAATGATCTTTTTTGTAAGCATTATATTAAGCTGAAGGTTCGGTACAGATGACGTTTCTTGGCCTATGTCTTCTTCGGTATAGGAACCATGATGCATTTCTGGAAGTCGGTTCATGTCTGTCACATGTTATGGATGGACGTCATTTTTTTCAGCGGCGTCTTTTTCATGAAGTCACCACCGTGATTAGTTAGTTCTGCAGGAATGTGTTGCTTTGTTCTCCCCTAGATTCTTAGGAGCTTTCCCAAATTCTTGCTGCAGAATGTCGTCTCCTTTGTGATATTCGTCTGGTTCCTCTTCTTGTCGTATTACAACCCCAATAAAAGTTTCTGTCTTACAACTCTTCAATGTGTTCTTTACATTTCTTCACCATGTCTTCACCAAACAGCAGTTCTCTCTATGTAACTTCTACTGTACCCGAGGTTGTTTTGGGTTCGTTGAATTTATTTGCTGTTTTGTAGGCTGTGCAAGTTCTTCCACTCCGCATATTTCTTTCCACTACTCTGGACATTTCCCCCAAGTAAACTCTCTTTTGCTGTTCTAGCTTCTCTATTGCTTAAATTCCTTAGTATTATGTATTCAGCTTTCCGTTATTCGTCAGTTGCGTTTTTGCATTATCTTCTGTTTTCGATAAGCTGCGTAACATCTGCTTAATCTAATACCTCTTTCTTTTGGTATGGTTTTTCCCAACTACCTTTTCTGTTGCTTTATATATACCAGATTTAATTTATTCCCAGTATTCTTTTCATCCGCCATCTTGGAAATTTTTAGCTAGGTTGTTGCTTTCCTGAGCATAATTACTTGCTTCCACTAGGTTATTGTAAAGGTTGAAAAGAATGTCATTAGCATATTTTTCGTAAGTTCGTATCGACACATCATACCAGGCGTTCTGGCTTATTCAAACCCCCTTATGGCCTGTATGAATTTTTAATCCTACTGTGAGGTAATAAATTGAATACATGGCGATTGTGGATTTGTGGATAGGTGGCGCTAGGTGGGAATATGGTCAGCCAGAAGACGTGACGAGGTAGTCCGCGTAGCTGTGAGAAACGCTTTGTCGACGTGGCGCTACTGCCTAGTAAGCAGGAGATCTTGTGTTCGATTCCCGGTCTTTCATACACTTTCACTCATCGCTACTGACTCCGTGTAAAGTCCCAACGCAGCTAACATAAATAATTCTTTCACTTTCTTTCCTTTCTTCCCCTGCCCCTTCAGTTTACGTAACCTGAGGGAAACTGTTGTTTTACTTTTAACTTTTAGATGATTTTACGAAGTGGATGGATGATTGGAGGAGGGGGGGGGGGGGGAAGGGACCAAACAGTGAAATCATCAAGCCCACGATCCAAGGTGGTAGGAGCTAAGAGAGGAAAAATACCAGCAGCACAGACCAGTCGATGGGAAAGGAAAACGAGCAAACAAAGAGGCAGAAGGAAAGTCAGGGTGTCGAGAAAAGTAAAGAAGAGGGAGGGGAGTTGGGGTGGGGCAAGAGCACGGGGCACCCCGGAGCAACTATGTGCAAAGGGACTGCTGCACTACCGGCGACCCATCCTCATCCCCACACCATATGCAGGGAAAACTTAGGGAAAAAGGGAGGAAATACCTGGCTGGCATGGAAGTCGAAGGTCTCCGAAACCATCAACAACACTAACTGGGGAACTCAAGTTCCAGAAGGAAATTCAGCTATTTAAATCTGGGAGGACGAATCACTTTTTCCATGAGAACCAAGGACGGACGTAACCATCTGAGAATCGTCCTCTGACACTCAGGCAAGGAGAGTGGGAGGACGTATCTAGTGTGAATGGCCGAAAGGTGGTGGCAGTTCAGCGAAATATTAATCATCTTAAGCGGGCCCCACAACTGCAAAGGGGGGGGGGGAAGTAGATCATTCCAGAGTGAAAAATCATGACTCAATCTAATAAGGTTGACACAAAGATAGTAGAGGATGGTTAATCACTGGTGGGAGAGACAGAGATAAGAACACCAAGTATTTGGAGTCAAATTAATTGTATGAAGTTTATTAGATGGCGGGCAGGGGGGAGGGGGGGGGAGGGGATGGCACACCAAGAGTCAGAACATGATGTGATGTCACAAATTTACCCCTGGAGAGGTCGCAGAGAATGGGGGAGGGGGGGGGAGGTTAGGTGGCTACTCTCCCAGCTAGACAATCAGCAAGCACATTACCTGGGATACTCATGCATCTGGGAACCCAGAGGGATCAACTCAACAAGCACCAGGGTCGAAAGTGGCGAGAAGGTCATGGATGGCGGAGATCAAGGGGTGGCAGAAAAAACACTGGGCGATAGTACGAAGACCAGTCTTTCAGTCTGTATATAACAAAACTCGAGTGAGGGAGAACTGTTCAATAAAGCCAAGGGGCTGGTAAATAACCATCAGTTCTGCAGTAAACGCCCAACACATGGCAGGCAAGAGATGATGTTCCTCGCCAACAGAAGACATTAAGATACATCCCACATGATCGGCGGGTTTAGAGGCATCACTGCAAAAACACAATAGCATCCCCAAACTTCCATAACAGTGGGCAGAACAAACAACAGAACACCTTTGGAGCGATGGAGGCTTTTGGACTCTGAGAGAGATCGATCTGAAGTTTGGGCAGAGGATCTAATGAGGAGGGGGGGGGGTGTTTGGAAGAGAACATAAGGAACAGGACAAACAGGGAAGATGCAAGTCGCAGTGAAGAGAAATGAGGCCGAACCTGAGCATTAAAGCCAGTTGATAATGGGCAGCTAGCGGGCAACGTAAGCGGAGCTGCAGAAAGAATAGAATGGGAGGGGTGAGCAGCGAAAGAGCAGATAATAATGGCTCAGGAAACCACGAGCTGGGACCACTGAACCGAAAGGGGGGGGGCTCATCATAGCAACAGCCAGAAGACTATCGACAGGGCTAGTGTGAAATGGCCAAATGGATACCATGATGGTAGACCAGCTTCAAGAAAAGCTGTGTGAAGGGAAAGCTGATTCATAAACTTGACAGCCATGATGGGACAGAACTAAAGCCTGACAAAGGCAGAGAAAAGTTGAACAATCTGTGCCCCAAGAGATGTGTGCACAGAGGCAAAGGATGAGTTTATGGAAACAATCTTCAGAAGGCCGATATGGGGCAACCAAGTAAGCTTGTTGTCAAAAAGAAGACCCAAGAAATGGAACTGGTGGGCCATGGTCAGGCACTGGGTGTCAAATTAGAGATCCAGTTTGGGATGGACTACACTATGGCGACAGAAATGCTAGACTTGCAATTTGAGGGGAGAGAACTGAAAACTGTGTGAGAGATTTTACGCTAAAAGCGCACCAGATGGCATCCTGGAGCTGTCAGCTGTCACTCTGCATTGGCCAACAAATGGGAGCTATCCCAGATACTGAAATCATCCATATACAAAGTAGGAGTGACCAACATTCCAATGGAGGCCATGAGTCCATTAATAGCAATGGGGAAAAGGACACTTAATATGGAACCCTATGGAACACCATTCTCCTGAGACCGCAGAGTGCTGAGAATGGTGCCCACGTGAACTCACAACGACTGATGTGACAGGAACTGGCGAATAAAATCAGGAGGGGGCCACAAAGACCACTCTCGTGCAGTGTAAATAGAAGGTGGTGGCGCAAAGCTGTGTCATACGCCTTGTGAGGATCGAAGAAAACTGTGACAAGATGGCAGTGCTGAGAAAAGACCAGTCAAACCGTGGTTCAAAATTGAACAAGATGACTGGTTATGGATCATCCCTCCTGAAAGCCTCTCGTATAAGGAGACAAATAGTCATGTAATATACTGTAAGGAGCCAACACATATGGTGGGGCACCATCCATTCAAACAGCTTACAGGAGACATTGGTCAGACTGATTGGTTGGTAACTATTGAGGGACAACGAAACCTTACTGGGCTTAAGCACAAGAATCACAATACTGTCCATCCATTGAGAGGGGAAAACACCTTGAACCAAATATGGTTAAACACACAGAAGAGATATTGCCGTTGTGGAGGATTGGGATGTTGAGGCAATTGGTTAGAGATGGAATCAGGGCGAGGGACTGAATTGTTCGAGAGGAGAGGGCCAGTTGATGTTTCCATTTAGTAAAAAGTTAAAAAAATGTAGTAAAAAGTTCGTTGTAGGATTGTGTCTGACAAAAAAATAAGTGGAAAGTTATGACCTGCTGGTTCTGGACGAGGAAGGTGGCCAGATAGCAGGCTGACACTGGGGGGGAGGGGTCTTGGAAGGGGTTTCCATCACTGCCAAGTGCCACAGAAAGGATACTCTTCTCCAGCTTGGTTGGAGGAGTAGGATCCAGAGGGGTGGGTGTGGGAACCACAGGGGAGAGGGAGAGGAGAGGGGGGCAGAACTGTAATAAGAAGGAGGGAGGAGGAGGAAAGGACGCAACAGACGCAGAGTTAGAGGTCATAGAGACAGGGTGAAGATGATTGTATTCCTGATGAGTCTCAGTGTAGGATCAAAGATCAAGCGACTGTGGAAAGTGACGGTTGTGACAATTAACGCACACAGGAACTCTCATATTGGATTGGGCATCCACACTCACTACACAGAGGCTCCACTGTACAGCATGAAGACATGTGCCTGAAATGCGAAGACCGAAAACACCTTGTGAGTGGTGGGACATACAGCTTCACGTCATCCTGATAAGCCGTAACGTTGATCTTCTTCAGGAGGGTATCCCCCTCAAATACGAGAATAAAGGCTCCACTATCGATATGATTATCCTTACAAGATTTCTAAACACGCTGAACAAAATGAATGCCCTGTAGTTTCAGATTGGCCGGAGTTCTTCATCAGTCTGAAGGACGAGCGATCTTTGAAAAATGACAAGTAAAAAGCATATTCAAAGACTGTTGAGGAGTAACAGACACTAGGATGTCAAGATGGTCAGAGGCATGAAGGACCAAAAATTGGGTGGCAGAAAGTTTTGATCAACAGCGAAACCAACCACATTCAGAGGGTTCACTTTGCCAATCTTGTCTTCGATAGTTTCCAAAATAAGTTTTTCTGTCAGTCCTTTGCAGACCAGGTAATGGGGAAAGGGTTTCACTCCAAGCCCGTTGCCATGGCCCTCCCTTCCAGGGGCTAGCCAGGGAAGAGAAGGCCACAGTATCATAAGAATCAGAATTGAAGGATCCATCCGCGACTGAAGAGACGGCCGTGGAAGAGAGGCCAGTTTTTTGGAGCTTAAGACGTTTCATGTGCAGAGCGCCGTCCATGAGATCACCGTCTCCGAAGAGTGGCTGCCCTTTTGGCGCCATCCAGCTAGAGCAAAGGCCGTCTGGAACAAAGGCTGATCCCAGGAGTTTCGATGCTTCAGGATGAAAAGCAGCCACTCCTAGGCATCCTAGGCATACACAGGAAGGTAGCGGCTCATGTATCAGAAGTGCGATTCCTATGTCGTCAGGGGGCTCAACCAAAAGGGTACATAACGACCCCAGTACACGGACCGGTTACCATGGTGGTTATATAGCGTTAAAGTACAATGACGTCGAGGAAAAGACGGGAGAGGCGGTAAAGCCACACGCCGAGGTCTCTAAGTAAAGTGTTATTCCCCAGTTGGCTCACAATACGGAGACAAAATTTATAACGGAAGGTCAAACTCCAAAGGGGGACCAAGACCACTGAAAAGCAAAGCCGAAAAAAAGAAGAGGAGGGTAGTCGGGCCGACATAAGCGAGGGCACAGAGAGAGGCGAAGGTGGCTGAAGGGAAAAGAGTGAAAACAGAGAGGGAGGGGCACGGGGAAGAGAATGCAGCGCAGAAAGGAAGAAAGGGCCGCCACAGCTCAGGGCTCCACCTAACTCACGAAAGAGCAGTGTGCTCCCTGCGGTCTCACCAAATGGAAGTTCAGATCTCATTTACGCCAGAGCTCAAAGCGCAAATTCGTTATAGAATTTCTGTTACAGGAACATTTGAAATCATCTTTTCAATGCGACAAAAAGTCTTTTTAAATTAATTTCGAAGCATTTTTGATCTTGTATTTGTTTCTTTCAGTGCTCAGCTATTCGTAGAGCTGGTCAGTTGGTTCAGTAACATGACTATCTTCCCGTAATCACGCTGATTGTGCAACCAAGTATTATCACAAAAATTTGAAAATTGTTCGAATACTATTCATTGATGTGCATGCGATCTTCAGTACAGTTTAGTGATTTTAAAATCTCTTTCTGGGACTAGAAATTCATTTAGTAAAGATAAATCATTTTATCTGGTTCCTATTTCGTGTCCGAATGTTCCACTTTCCAGATATTGTCAAAATGAAATTGTGGCTTTGGTAGTAATGATGCGCACTAAATGGACATATATTACTTACTTGTTTCTTAAATTCCACGAGTGAAGATTTCGAGGAAACTAGTCCAAAAGCTTTCTATTAAATGACTAATCGGTAAATCTGTTAAACTCATAACATTAATTTTTTAATTTTAATAATTAACAGCCTCAGTTGCACGGTTTACCTAGAAATGTACCTAGGTTTCAGTCGGGAAAACCCAACCTTCTTCAGAATAACAGTAACTACCGTTTGTCCATAATGAACATCGTCAAGCTAAAACTACAAAACCATAGATAATGGTCAGATTGTAAAACTTATCTGGAACTACCTTGGCCCCACTTCGCGACCGCGATGCGGCAGCCACGAGTGCTGTACTGTGCGAAGTGGGGCCGAGGCAGTTCCAGATAAGTTTTACAATCTGACCATAATCTATGGTTTTGTAGTTTTAACTTGACGATGTCCACTATGGACAAACGGTAGTTACTGTTATTCTGAAGAAGGTTGGGTTATCCCGACTGAAACCTAGGCACATTTGTGGGTAAACGGTGCAACTAAGGCTGTTAATTATTAGAATTTAAAAAAAATATTTATACAGTTGCTGACAGGGCCGCGAAATGTTGAAGATATTTAAACTCATAACACTTGCAGACGTAAGATTGGCTTAAAACAGCTTCATCTCAGCCATAGTACAGCAATTAAAAAAAACAACTAAGATTTTAGTAATTTTGTATGGCTCTAACAGGAGAGTAATGGAGATGTAGGACTTTACACTTTTCCTCTCTCAGTATTGTGAATGGAAACCAGGGTGGTGTACTTCCAAATACAGTGCTGCGTATTGCGATCTTCCGAAGACATTCTCCAAATAATGTTGCTTGTTTTACTTTCACCACAACCCCACTTGTTTTAACCCTTTGTGTTGTTAAGTTGTTATTACACATTGCTTCTGCCATCTTCTATGTGTGGAATGGCCGCTGTCTGCTAATTATGTGTCAGGGACATATTTATTCCCGCAGTCTACCTATACTTTCATTTCATCGAATTGTTCATAAAATTCCCAACTGGTGCCAGATTTGGACCACTACAAGCTCGCCTAGTATTCGGCTGAAAGGAAATGAGCTGAGCAGTTGACAGGATCTCGACGGGCCCGCTCTGTGCTCGGGGATAGAGAATGTAACATAGTTTAAATAAACAAAAGAAATAAAATAAAATCGCAGACCCTGAGCACGGCCGCCATCCTCACGGCCATCATCCTGATAAACGGGAAGTGCCTCTAGCCAGCAAAAGTGCCTGTCTCGTTTTATTCATACGTGGTACCGAATGAGTTTTCTCAGATTATTACCATTATACTCACACATATTTTCCCTTAAAAATTTTTGAACTCCATTTTCAATTCAATGTCTATACTGAAATATTTACCCTTAACGTTCTCTTCATCAATGGTTGAATTTAATGTGACGTTTTCTTCTGATTGCTCTTACCGCAGTTGTTCTGTGTACATATACCTCTACATTTATGCTCCTCAGGCCACTTTACGATATGTGGCGGAGGGTACTTCTGATCCACTATCTGTTGCCCACATCTCTGTTCCAGTCACGATGGGCGTGTTGTCGAGAACGATTGTCTCCGTAATAGTAGACTTTCTCGTTATGGTCACGTTGTTAAACTTAGGTGGAGGGTGTACTAAGTTGTCCGAGTCTTCCCGGAACGTACACTTCAGAATTTCAATAGTACTCTTTCCATGATACACAACACTTCTCTTGCAGTTTCTGTCACAAGAGTTTGTCAAGCTTTTCCGTAACGTTCTCGCTCCGAGCAAAAATGATTCTGTGAGAAGCGTAACGCTTTTCATGTGATCTTTTCTATCTGTTCTACTAATCCAATCTGGGAAGGGTCACACACTGATGGACAGTACTAAAGAATCTGTCTAGCCAGTCTTTTGTTTTAACCACAATTTTCGGAAATGAATTACATTTCGTTAAGATTCCTCCAGTGCGTCTCAGCCTGGCATCTACTTTCCCTACACTTTTTTTTATGCCTTCATCCACTTTAGGTCACACCTCACGGTTACTCACTGGCACTTTACCGAAGTTATTTAAGAGTCTACACGATACGTAACGTCCGTATCCATGTGATGCAATACACACAATTAATATATTCATAGAGGACACTTTCTCAAACAAAAAAATGAGATTACGCTCTGAATACACAGCCCCTTTATAGATGTAGCGTAATATCCCAAGCATAAAGCATGACCTTGTAATAAAAAAGTTGTGTAGTGGGCTCTGGTACTACGGGGGTGTGGCTGGCTAAATCCAGTCCGGGGTTCTACAGAAAATGTCTTACTTAAACCTTAAACAGATTAACGGAGTGATGGACTGTTGCGTCTGGAATAGAAATATGTTGTCGGTTCACCGTTATGCTAAGGCGCAGCGGTAGCTGTGCAGTTCTGAACTGAGCGCGCTCATTCGTTCCCCCTTAACGTTCAGTACTGACTTCGCTTTGCAGGGCCATTGTTGTCTCATCGCTTTCCTAAGCACTTCCGCAGTTAGCTTCACAACACAAAGTCAAGTTATAGAACAAGGGTAAATCGAAACCACTCTCTCTGGCGAATATACAAGTCTATAATCACACAAGATGAGCGGGTGCAATGCTCGTTCCTTTCTCATATTTAAGTAAGTGATCTTTGAATTTCGCCTCAGTGTACAACAAAAACATCAACAGCTCACGAATACAGTAGGTTATCTTTGTTATTTGTGGGTCGTCTAACCATGAAAAAATGGTACGAGAATAAGTGATCTTGAGACCTAAGTCAAGACTGAGAGAAATAGATATTTATTTTCTCTGAATAATTCATATAAAATTAACATAGAGCAGATTTTTATAAGAACTCAAATGAAATTACAAAATCATGCTAAAACTGTGGGCAGGTACTACATTATACGGGAGAGTTGGGTTGGGTTGTTTGGGGAACGAGACCAGACAGCGAGGTCATCGGTCCCATCGGATTAAGGAAGGATGAAGAAGGAAGTCGGCCGTGCCATTTCAGAGGAACCATCCCGGCATTTGCCTGGAGTGATTTAGGGAAATCACGGAAAACCTAAATCAGGATGGCCGGAAGTGGGATTGAACCGTCGTCCTCCCGAATATACGGAAGACTGTGAAGAGAAAACACAGGTTCTTCTCATCTCAGAAGCCAGCGAATTCAGGGTTAATGTGACAAAAGGAGGCCACAAATTATAACAAATTAAGCAACAGAAGCTACTTGGCAAAATAACTATGCAGCGAGCTGCTCAGAATATGGATCGTGCTACCACACTTAAATTTCCGCAAAAATCACAAAATCTTCAAATTCCTCATCTCCATGGATGGTATGCTTCATGTTTTTGCCAATGTGGCAAACTAGTATTTATTTATTTATTTGGCCTCTGGTAGCTAACGGCCATTTAGTTGAATGAGAGACATGTAGCACAAACCGTAAATTGACGACATAACAGTTATATAACAACGTTAACGATTAACATTGTTGTACTGGCACAAATATAAATAAAGATACATGCATAAATTTAACAAAGGTATTGAACATGCTGTGTATCAATTTTGCATGGTACCACAAGTTAACAGATAAAACGAAAAAAATAGGAGCACTACAAAACAACTATTCAGAGCCTAAATTGAAGTAGTTATACATATAAAATGCACGTTATCATGATAGTCAGCATAGTTCCCATTATTGGATTATTATTAGAGAGATATCATGGCAGGTTGTAAAAATTTGAAAAGATTCTTGGTACACGCAGCAGTATCCAAAGAAAGTTGGGTGCTCTACCTTCAGATGACGTAAATGTTGTAAAAAAGATAGTCTGTGCCTTCCCGTTTTGCACGTGTAAAGAAGATGTGACTGATGTCACCTTCTGTAGTGTTATTACAATCACAGAGCGCTTATTTGAAGAAAAACTAGGGGTAAGCAGCAAAAACTTCCCACTATTGGCGTACAAAACGCACATTAAGAAACACGAGGCTGGTACACCACTGGAGCAGTGTTTCCTCCATTGGTCAGCATCTTTGCAACAAGCACAGTAGCAGGGGCGGCTCATTCATTTCAGATCGAATGTAACCTAGTTTCTCACGCTGGTCGGATGGCGCCATGGTGTCTTAATCTTTGATATGCATAGAGACAGATAAAAATGTCATGTACAGTTAACCTCTGGGATAGCAGTACGGCATTGCGTCCTCTACTTTGAACGTGGGCAGTCGCCGACTCTGCCAACAAAAGCACGATGCAGATCACAACCGAAAACTGCTCAACTCTCCATAGATCATATTGAGCACAGGCTGGTGGAACAACGCCATATCATGGTTAATCAAAGTCTTGTTCTTCTTCTGTTGAACGTAAGACAGTCTGTTTAGAAGATGATATGGAATTCGAGGTAATAAAAGATTTTATTCCTTGCATTGGACAGAAAATCAAAATGTAAAAATTATCGTTGTTTTTTCCAATCTTAAACTTATTGGGAATAACTAAAGGGCATGTTTTAACCAGATGTGCTTCGCTTTTATTTATAAAGCATCATCTATGTTCATTCTGGAAATATGGATGTATCATATGTCTACATTTTGGTACTTACAGATTAAAAATAGCAGCTTCTTATAAATTTGGCGTGCAAAATATTCGAGGATATTTGCCTATTGTTTACATTCTCTGCAAACCGCTGATTTTTACGTCGTTGTTAGTGGAGGTTAAATTCGAAATACCTTGTTGCACTTTCACATTTGGTAATTTCTTGAACCCAATTTTTCTTACCCCGTATTGGTGTTTTTCCACTTGTAATAGACTGTTTCCGAAGAGTACTGACAGCTTTTTGAATCCAAAAATGAGGCGACTTATCATTTGTAATTTGTTTAGAGAGAAAATGCTGGAGCAGCAGCATCCACTACCGTCTCTCCTCTCTTGGCACTCCTCCTGACTGCACGTTAGGCAGAAGGTGTTTTCATTCTTTCTTGTATATTTTATCATAATTAAAAACTTAATGAGATGCTGACAGCAACTGCTCACCACTTTAATCATTTTTTGTCCTAACTTGCTTCTCTAAATGTTTTTACAACTAAAATTGTTGGAGAGCGTGAATCAAGTCGGTCATCTCAATACGGTGATGCCACTGATCAGCAGCTCTAATCGCATATCGCAAGATCAATCCAAAAACCTGCCGTCATTTTAAATTTTCATTACGAAGTCCGATATTATTTTGCCGAGTCATTTTTCCGCAAGGTCAGTACTGGCAATGAAGTTCTTAATTGTCTTCTCACGACGACAAATCACCTTTCTAAAAGAATCTCTTCAACAGGAAGGATAGATTACACAACTCACCTCACTTTTGTAAGACGTCACAAGACAAACAGTACTGTAGCTTCAAGTAGTAGCGCGCATGGTTGTGTGTGTGAGAGAGAGAGAGAGAGAGAGAGAGAGAGAGAGAGAGGGAGTGAGAGAGAAATAGAGAGAGAAAATAAACGCAGCTCTGAGTGCTGCTGAACAGGTGAAAATATAAAAATATTTTACAAAAGTGAAATGAAGGGGCAAAAACGGGAATGCACTGCAAGAAAAAATGACACCAAAGAAGGCGAAAAACTGCTAGAACCGCGAAAGCCGAATACGCAACCAATTTTACTTTCTACTTTACCTTTCGCTAACAGCGGAGGAAGAAGCAGTAGCTCACAGAATGTGTACAACAGAGGCGAAAACAGCGTCAGTAATTCGCACGTAAATTCTGTAAGGAAATACTGTTTTTGACTTGTAAGTACCAAAATGTACAGAGCGAAAAGCGAAATGCGTCTCATGAAAAATACTCTTTAATTACAGGCAGTCATTTTAAGTCGAAAACCGGCCGGTGTGGCCGTGTGGTTCTAGGCGCTTCAGTCTGGAACCACGTGACCGCTACGGTCGCAGGTTCGAATCCTGCCTCGGGCATGCATGTGTGTGATGTCCTTAGGTTATTTAGGTTTAAGTAGTTTTAAATTCTATCGGAATGATGACCACAGATGTTAAGTCCCATAGTGTTCAGAGCCATTTGAACCATTTTTAAGACGAAAAAACCAATACTAATCGATTGTAACTGCTGTTGCGGAAGGTAACCATGCAACGCAGAACTCAATACACTCTAGGATGCACCACGGTAGATGTGACGTACATGTACAGGCAAACAAATGACAATTTCAGAAAAACTGGGTAATTTACTCAGGAGAAAGGTTTTCACACATTGAGAAACCCAATGACGCACTGGTCCACCTCTAGCTCTTATGAAAGCAGTTATTTGGCTTCTCATTGATTCAAGAGTTGTTGGATGTCCTCTTGTGGGATATTGTGGCAAATTCTGTCCAACTGGCGCGTTAGATCGTCAAAATACTGAGATGGTTGGAGCGCCCCTATCGTAACGCTACGAACGTTCTCAACTAAGAGAGAGATTTGGCGACCTTGCTGGCCAAGGTACGTTTTGGCAAGGACGAAGACAAGCAGTAGAAACTCTCGCCACTTGCGGGAGTGAGTTATCTTGCTGAAATGTAAGTGCAGGATGGCTTGCTGTGAAGGACAACAAAACGCAGCGTACAGTATCGCTACGTAGCGCCATACTGTAACGGTGCCGCGGATGAAAACCAAAGGGGACCTGCTATGAAATAAAATGACAACAAGGCCATCACTCTTGGGTGTGGGGCCTTATGGCGGGCGACAGTGAGGCTGATATCCCATCGCTGTCTGGGATGTCGGGATGTCTCCAGTTGGACTGGAATCTCATTGTCTTCAGTGGTGAGTCCCGCTTCGAACTGAGCCGCGATGGTCGGCGAAGACGTGTCGCGAGACGTCCTGAACAGTGATAGGATACCAGTCTGACTGTCGGCCGTCATTCTGGCCGACTACATTTTCTGCGCCCCATTTTGTTGCCCTTCATGGAAAGCCATTCTGGACTTACATTTCGGCAGGATACTGCCCACCCAGAGTTCTTACTGATTGTCTATGTGCTTTCGAAACGATAGGTTGGCCAGCAAGGACACTGGATCGCTCCCCGGCTGGGAACATTTTGAGCACTGTGGGCAGGGCCCTTCCATCATCTCGAGATTTTGACAATCTAACGTGCCAGTTGGGCAGAATTTAGCACCGTGTTTCCCAGGAGGGCATCTAGAAATCTATGAATAAATGCCAAGCTGAATAACTGCTTGCACAAGGGCCATTGTTGTCGTTGGCTTGCTCAATATGCGAAGTTCTTTCTCTTGAATAATCATCCAGCTTTTTCTGAAATTGTGATCATCTGTTTGTCTATAGATGTAAGTCACATCTACCGATTTCCGTCCCATTCGTATTATTATTTCGTAGCGCGTTACTTTTTTCTTTTTATCTTAGAGAACACTTCAATAATGCATCGACACTAGGCAGGAAATGTATGGTTGATGGCAACTGCTGATACGAAGCTACCAGCAGTTTTTGTACAATATTGGTGACACAGTTCTTACTACAATCATAACAGATGGTTAACATCTTGTCTGCGTGTGTGGCCGAGCTGTTCTAGGCGCTTCAGTCTGGAACCGCGCGACCGCTACGGTCGCAGGTTCTAATCTTGCCTCGGGCATGAATGTGTGTGATGTCCTTAGCTTAGTTAGGTTTAAGTAGTTCTAAGTTCTAGGGGACTGATAACCTCAGACGTTAAGTCCCATAGTGCTCAGAGCCATTTGAACCATTTGGTTACCATCTTACACGAGCTCAGGTTTCACTCTAATAACAAAGAACATAAATATAGCTATCACTCAACCCATTTCGTATTACATTTTTGTGTGCTAACTACAGAGCAGTAGCCAGTCAGTTGCTTCCGATTATGATTTCTGCAGAACTGTCGCATTCTTTGGTTAGCATATTCAGTCTCGATCTTTCCGCTCCACACGAAACAACAAAATGCTCAGCTGATGTCTGAACATCGGACAAATGAATATTCTCAAGTAACGTCGCCATTTGTTACAATGTCTGTTTGCGATGTGCTAAAGTTCAGTCAGTGATGGACTTCTCCGTTGCCTTGGCAAGTACGGTGGTGCAGATTTCCAGTGATAATAACCACGATTGTGCTAGTAGAAACGTGAGACAGAAGCAAGCGGCCTGTGAGGTACATAGGACGACAGGAACAAATGTACGGGTTGTGGAAATTACCGTAGATACGCATCTTCAGAAAGGCGAGCAAGCAATTAGCGGTTACGTAAAGAGTCGCGCTGGCCGGGGGCACTGCGCTCTGCTCTTTACGTAATCCGTTCCGTGGCGGCCGCCCGTGTGCGGGGTGTGGGAAGACCGCAGGCAGGCAGGCCGGCCGGCCGGGCGCTGCGCGGGGGGCTCACGGCGGGCGGGTTCGCGTCTCGGCGGTTTAGTCAGGCGCCTCCGTAATGGCGACGGTAATAAGAGGACCGCAACGCCAACGACTGGGGGGAGGCCTGTAGTTGTGGGCAGTATACGATGCTTGATTACTACCTCTGATCTAACAAAATCGCACACAAGTACAGCTGCTGGGTGGGCTCTCTAACATGATTGAGAAAAGGATAGAGCGAGGCACAGAGAATCGTCTCACCCCACTCTCGCTCAAAATTTAATCATCGCCTCGAAAATTAAAGTTGCGTTAAAAACGATTTGTTGGTTCTACACTCCTGGAAATTGAAATAAGAACACCGTGAATTCATTGTCCCAGGAAGGGGAAACTTTATTGACACATTCCTGGGGTCAGATACATCACATGATCACACTGACAGAACCACAGGCACATAGACACAGGCAACAGAGCATGCACAATGTCGGCACTAGTACAGTGTATATCCACCTTTCGCAGCAATGCAGGCTGCTATTCTCCCATGGAGACGATCGTAGAGATGCTGGATGTAGTCCTGTGGAACGGCTTGCCATGCCATTTCCACCTGGCGCCTCAGTTGGACCAGCGTTCCTGCTGGACGTGCAGACCGCGTGAGACGACGCTTCATCCAGTCCCAAACATGCTCAATGGGGGACAGATCCGGAGATCTTGCTGGCCAGGGTAGTTGACTTACACCTTCTAGAGCACGTTGGGTGGCACAGGATACATGCGGACGTGCATTGTCCTGTTGGAACAGCAAGTTCCCTTGCCGGTCTAGGAATGGTAGAACGATGGGTTCGATGACGGTTTGGATGTACCGTGCACTATTCAGTGTCCCCTCGACGATCACCAGTGGTGTACGGCCAGTGCAGGAGATCGCTCCCCACACCATGATGCCGGGTGTTGGCCCTGTGTGCCTCGGTCGTATGCAGTCCTGATTGTGGCGCTCACCTGCACGGCGCCAAACACGCATACGACCATCATTGGCACCAAGGCAGAAGCGACTCTCATCGCTGAAGACGACACGTCTCCATTCGTCCCTCCATTCACGCCTGTCGCGACACCACTGGAGGCGGGCTGCACGATGTTGGGGCGTGAGCGGAAGACGGCCTAACGGTGTGCGGGACCGTAGCCCAGCTTCATGGAGACGGTTGCGAATGGTCCTCGCCGATACCCCAGGAGCAACAGTGTCCCTAATTTGCTGGGAAGTGGCGGTGGGGTCCCCTACGGCACTGCGTAGGACCCTACGGTCTTAGCGTGCATCCGTGCGTCGCTGCGGTCCGGTCCCAGGTCGACGGGCACGTGCACCTTCCGCCGACCACTGGCGACAACATCGATGTACTGTGGAGACCTCACGCCCCACGTGTTGAGCAATTCGGCGGTACGTCCACCCGGCCTCCCGCATGCCCACTATACGCCCTCGCTCAAAGTCCGTCAACTGCACATACGGTTCACGTCCACGCTGTCGCGGCATGCTACCAGTGTTAAAGACTGCGATGGAGCTCCGTATGCCACGGCAAACTGGCTGACACTGACGGCGGCGGTGCACAAATGCTGAGCAGCTAGCGCCATTCGACGGCCAACACCGCGGTTCCTGGTGTGTCCGCTGTGCCGTGCGTGTGATCATTGCTTGTACAGCCCTCTCGCAGTGTCCGGAGCAAGTATGGTGGGTCTGACACACCGGTGTCAATGTATTCTTTTTTCCATTTCCAGGAGTGTAGTATGGGTGATACATAAAATACTTTAAAGAAGCCTGGAAAAAAGTATTGTAGAGAAACAGTATGGGTTTAGCAGAGGGAAAGATACAAGAGGTCCTATTGGACAGCTGACAACTATAAATGACAGATATATTAAAAGAGGAGAGGAAGTTTATACTTTCGCTGACTTGGAAAAAGTACAATGGAATAAGTTAATGGATATTCTAAGGAAGGAAAAATGGCGTCGACTAGAGGGATAGAAGGCTGATTAAGAACCTATCTTGCACAGAAAATACGAGTACAGACTGGGAATAAGATGACAGTGGAAAGGACAATTGGAAGAGAAGTGAGGCTATGTTTGAAACGAAAAAGAGGAGTGTGTGGGTTTGTGGTACGAGGATTGGATGTATTCGATTTGCGGATGATGCGGTGTTATTGGCAGAGAGCGACAAACTTATGACTGGAATGTTAAAAGAATTAAGTAAGACCTGTAAGGAAATCAGAATAAAAATTTGTAAGGCAAAATGTGTTGTGACATTGAAAAGAAAGTAAGAACAACTTTAAAATTAGGACAGGAAGATATATAACAAGTTAGTACTTTCAAATATATGGTAAGCACAATCACAGACGACATGAGATGTAGTAAGGAGATGAAAATATGTATAGCAATTGCCAAACGGCATTTAATAAGAGGAAGAGGTGACGCTAAGAAATTGTTACGCCAAGGTCCGGTACCGCCTAGACTATATGGACTCCCGAAGGTTCACAAAGAGGGGGTACCATTACGCCCCATTGTCAGCAACATCAGGGCACCTACATATTTGTTGGCCAAATACCTGACGGGAATATTAAGTCCTTATGTGGGTAAATGCCCTCATCACATCCGTAATTCCGTGGATTTTGTTAAACGCCTTGATAGCTTCAGGTTGGATGAGTCAGATATCATGGTGAGTTTTGATGTCATTTCCTTGTTTACGAGGGTACCCCTGCGAGAGTCACTAGAATTGATTAGTCAGAAGTTTGATGAGAAGACCACTGAACTTTTTAGGCATGTCTTGACTTCCACGTATTTTCTTTTTAATGGAGAATACTACGAACAAACGGAGGGAGTCGCCATGGGTAGCCCACTCTCACCGGTGGTAGCGAATTTGTACATGGAGAACTTCGAGGAGGAAGCCCTGTCGTCATCCGTATGGAAACCTACTTGCTTTTTCCGTTACGTGGACGACACGTTCGTCATCTGGCCACATGGTATGGATTAACTCCTTGACTTCCTTACACATCTAAACTCCATACACCCCAACATCAAATTCACTATGGAGACTGAAACGGAGGGTAAATTACCTTTCCTTGACGTCTTGGTCAAGAGAAGGGCTGACGGCACCCTAGGTCATGGGGTGTATCGGAAGGCTACGCACACTGATCTGTATTTGCATGCAGACAGCTGCCACCACCCTTCACAGAGGAATGGGGTACTTAAAACTCTAGTACATAGGGCGCGCACTATCTCTGACGCAGAGAGTCTACCCCAGGAATTGGAACATCTGAGAACTGTATTTCGAAAAAATGGGTACTCAGAGTGGCAGATTCAACGTGCTCTCCGCCCAACCACTGCAGCACAACCTGTTGAGATGGATGAAGTCACGAGGGAGGAGGTAGGCACTGCATTTATTCCATACACAGGCGCACTCTCGGGGAAAATCGCCCGCATTCTGAAGAAACACCGGGTCGGAACTGTGTTTTGTCCTCCAAATAAAACTCGTGCACTGGTGGGGAGCGCCAAAGATGACCTCGGTTTGAGGAAGGCCGGCGTGTACCAGATTCCGTGTCAATGTGGCAAGTCGTATATTGGTCAGACGATGCGTACCGTCGAGGATCGATGCCGTGAACACCAGAGGCACACTCGACTGATGTATCCGAGCAAGTCGGCGGTCGCTGAACATTGTTTGTCGGAAAATCACGCCATGGAGTATGACCGCACGAGGATTCTGGTACAGACGTCGAGATACTGGGACAGCGTTGTTAGAGAGGCCATCGAAATTCGCACCAATGACGACCTCATAAACCGGGACTGTGGCTATAATCTTAGCAAGGCTTGGGAACCAGCGATCGGGTTAATCAAGAGTAACTCGAGCAGACGTATAGTTGTGACGACCACGGCGGACAGAGCCATCACACCGACGTCATCTCAGACGCCGTCGCAATCTGTTCCACCGCGCGACCGTGGCGCTGGGCGCGGACGGCGGAGGGAGCGCGCCGCGGGCGGAGGGTATTTAAATCGGCCGCCGCCGCGACCGAACCCAGTTCCCTCTGAGCAGCCATAGCGTACGGATCTCCGTGCCGGTACGTTCACAGGAGCTCAGTCCGTCAGTTCACCTGATGATGGCGACATGTTTGATCGCCGAAATATTGTGCCCGTTGGACACTATAGACCGGCAGCATACCCGTGGATATTTTGATTATCAAATACGCCGGGAGAAACTCAAGAATCACAAAGAAAATGGTATTTATAATAAGATAATATGGAAAGGAAGCCTCTTATTTGTGATTAATAAGTTATCTGTCTGGAACCGAGCGACCGCTACGGTCGCAGGTTCGAATCCTGCCTCGGGCATGGATGTGTGTGATGTCCTTAGGTTAGTTAGGTTTAATTAGTTCTAAGTTCTAGGCGACTGATGACCTCAGAAGTTAGGTCGCATAGTGCTCAGAGCCAAGCCAATAAGTTATCTTCGTAAAATGTAAATATGAAGCTGGACATCCATGCTCTTTTGCTATGATAGTTAAAACTCTCTTTTATGTTAAAATTTTCCACAAACAGTACCTTTTAGTGCAAAATCGATATGCAGTGTCAGAAGCGGTTAAAACACCTTTCTAACGCTACCTCATTCATCCCTCTACAATTAGTATCTGTTGAGAAAAGGGGTGTTGAATTGATAAATAATATATATGATTAGAAATACTTGAAAGGAAAATCATTAGGAAAATAATAGGTCAACAAACATAATTTAGGATTGGAAATTACATAGTAATATTGAAATTTATCGAAACATAGAGAACATATAAGAAGTAATGAGAAAAACAAGAGTGGTATCTTTTGGACATTTGTATCGAATGCAAGACATTAGATTAACCAAAAGATATTCAAACATTTGTGGGACAAGAAGTCAACAAGAAGTTGGATCCATAAAATAAAATGGGATTTGGAAAAAAGTAACATATAAGCTTGTAGAAACAACTGGCAGAAGTGTTTAGGGAAAAGTAGTGAACATCGAAGGATTACAGGGTATGAGAAAGAAGAAACTGTTCTGCTGTGATCAAACGACAGGAAGCAAAAAACATAATGAACAGATGACAGAGCACCGAAAGAAAGGAAGAGAACAGTGAATAGGGAATTGAAATTGGCACGTGCTTTTTAGTTGGGTCATGGGAGCAAAAACGAATGTTTAGTAATTAATTTCTGTTTGATGACTTAGTCTTGGTACACACTGAAATATCCGCACCACAGCACCGTAGCACGCCGCTAGCAGAAGCAATACAAAATGGCACTGTTCGTTGATGGAGTGGAGGTAGCCCCCGCCATTTTGTGTTGCTTGTGCTGGTGGCGTGCTACGGCGCTGTGGTGCGGGGATTTCAGTGTGTGTCAACACTGTAGTCATCAAACAAAAATTGATGACTCAACTTTCGTTTTTTTTTTCTTCGAGACGATAATTAAAACTCTATGATTACCATCTCGTAAGACTACCGTATCGAGAAACTAACCTCAACAGCTTGGAAGTCACACAGTCTCCTCATTTTAACTTTAAAAGACTGGTATCACGTTTGGCTATGTAGCGCCCGTCGAGAGTGTAGTTATTTTAGCAGACAATCTCCACGTGACTGCGAAACAGATACAAGAACGGTAACAAGCTGCTTCCAGGACCGAGTTAAAGGTTATATTAAAACATAATACATGTGTTTAGAAAAGACGCATTCTACCCATACATATTAGATTCTGTATGGTTTTATCCACAAGACTGAATAACTGTAATTGCAAGATGAGATTGACATCTACAACTGCAACGAGTGGGATGAACATGCAAACTGCTCACCAATTCTACTGCTATACTTAAACATCGAGAACTTCCAGGTGAAATTTTAATTGAGGGATTTACTTTTCACACGAATTCAAAGAATGGATTCTATGACAGGGTGGAAAAATGTAGAGAGGAACCTGACGTCCTGGAAGTGAAGCTATTCAACCTGGACAAAATTGTAACATAAATGGGAAATTCCTGTTATCTAAAGAGTTGTACCGAAAAAAACTGTACGTAACTTGACATTTGGTCAAAGTTGTCGAGAAAACCAAGACGCAAAGCAGTTCAACCAAGCCCGAACGACAATTACACAGCACGGCTTCCACTCTGCCACTCTGCTGTGCGACAACTACACTGCGAAACTAAATTAGAGGATCATTTTTTTCGAAGACCCATAATTGTCTCCCAGTGCGACATGTAAGTTTGAAATTCGTCTCAAAGGTGACGACCAACTTCCCCTGTAATGGTGCAAAGGTGCAGCAATTTGCGACGTTACCCTTGGGTTCCGTGACGCTACAAAGAGCAAGGTGTCGACACATGCGGAAAAAAAGGCTTCGTGATGTCACATTGCACAAAATGTCACCACGATTCTGCTCAGCACCAGCATGGACGTGTTACACGATGATAAGGTCGTCACAACCCCTCTACCCACATTTCACTCCTCGTTTCGACGCCTCTGCGGCTACTGTGGTGCCTGAGAGTTAAGCAACCACTTCGACACCCCTTTGGTGTGGTTTGCCTACCTTCAGATGCTAGAGTAACCACCAGGTTGACAGGTACATTTGTAGCGTGCTCAACGAAGTTGGGGGATGGCACAGAGGGTATTGCTAAACTCGGGATTTTAAGGGGATCCTTTACCGATTTATGCAAGCGCTTGTTAACGTTGCTATTCCGCGTGACCACGCCACAGAGGGCGGAAAACAGCCGGGCTCCAAAAGCATAATTACGCTTTGATGCTTTGGATCACGTTCAAATACCGTCGAATGGTTTTTAATGGTCCCTAGTGGTTCCAACCTGTACGCTAGAGCAAATATTGTGATCGCGCTGCACTACAAAGTGATGCGATCACTTCAATGGGGTGTCAGCCCAAAAAAAAAAAAAAAAAAAAAAAAAATGGTTAAAATGGCTCTGAGCACTATGGGATTTAACATCTATGGTCACCAGTCCCCTAGAACCTAGAACTACTTAAACCTAACTAACCTAAGGACATCACACAACACCCAGTCATTACGAGGCAAAGAAAATCCCTAACCCCGCCGGGAATCGAACCCGGGAACCCGGGCGCGGGAAGGTGGCAGCCCCATAATGTCCTTACAGAAGGGTTGAAACGCCCGCAGGTGTCAGCAATGTCAAAGACTGTCAAAAACATCGCCCTGTTGCCCATCGCACTGCGTACTATTGTTTCTGACCGCGAAATGCGCGGGAATCAACGCCCCAAGAAAAGGGATGGTTCCACTGAAGATCTTTCAGCCACCCCATAAGGCCTCTTCCTGTCTATTCTGAGCGGCGGTGTGTGTAAAATGATTTCCTCGGTCACCCATAAGAAAACTGAGTTGAACCTTGGGTGTCGCGGTTCTAACTTCCTTCGCAGAGACGTCATAAGAAGGGGTGTACTGTGGGTAAGAGAGGGTGTGGCGACGTTCTTATCGTGTGACACCACTGAGCTGGCGTTGGCCATTATTGTGGCGAAATTTCGTATTAATGTGGTATCTTTAAACCACCTTATAGCTCACATGAAATTTTGAGCTCTCCCCTTTTTTTCGCGTGTGTCGAAACTTTGCTGTGTGATGTGTCGCTGAGCTGCAGGGTGACGTCACAGGCCGCCATACTTGTAGTTATAGACACCTTTGAGTCAAATTTCAAACTATGACTCACAATGGGAAGCAATTAGAGTGTTTAAAAAAACTGAGCCTTTAATTTGTTACGCAGTGTAGTGAGATAGAGTTCTAAACTCTCAAGAATGAGACATGTCTTCCGGTCATACAGGAAAATTAAAGGAATGTTGCGATCCGTTAAAGATAAACTCGGCCTTGGGGGGGGGGGGGGGGGTTACGAGGGACTTACCAATATTTCTCGTGAGTGTGGCAAAAGTTACGTGGGGCAGTCTATACGGACAGTTGAGGATTGCTGTGCTGAGCATCAGCTACACTTTAAATACAGCAGTCTCTAAAAGTCATAAGTGACCTACCACAGCCACTTCAATAAACACAAGATTTAGTTCGAACAAACGAGAATTCTTGCTCATGTATATAATTACTAGATCTCTGAAATCAAGGCAGTATCTGAAATTAGATTATGTGAAAATAACCGTCTGTTCACTGAGCTAGGCGTAGAAGCGTGCATTTGATAAAGAAAGAGCATAGAGGAAGACGTCTCCTTGTTCACCACCCGATGAAAAATGGTGCTGCAAGCGACGCTGGATAGGGACCGGAAACATGATCTACGGACGCAGAGGGCGACAGTTCCTGATATCACCTCTGGCACAAAAATGGCAGCCTCGCCAGTTTCACGACAGTCAAATGTAGCCCCCTGACAACGATGAAGGACGTAATCATCAAAAGCTTGGCATTTTATCCGAATTTGACGCTTCGAGTAAACCGAGAATTTTTTATCCATAGATAACATTGAGGGATCGCTTATGCAAACAACTTATTTAAGTGCAGAGATAATCAATATAAAAGTGGTGACCTAAACACTTCCGTAGCGTACTGCTGTGATCAATAAACAGCAACAAACTACGGAGTTTAAGAGAATGAATTGAGTGTGGCTTTGGAAGTGGCTTTTCTACTATGAAAGCCAAACACGGTGCCTTATTATTCGGCTTATGGGAGCACAGATTTTGTAAAAGATAGCGTGTTCATGCCATTTGAATTGGAACGTGGTTAGCACACTGAAGTCACATTCGGGAAAACGACGGTTTACGTCCGTGGCCGGTCATCCAGATCTAGGTCGTGGTCTGCCTAAATTGTTCTAGGTGAATCCCACAATCGTTCCTTTGAAAAGGCAGTGCGGATTTCCTTCCCCATCCTTGAAACATTTAGAGCTTGTGGTCCATCACTAATCACCACTCTGTCGACGGGACGTTAAACCTCAGTCTTTATATTTTCCCGAAATCACGCACTCTTGGCGATGTGAGACGCACGGGAAAAGCTATTCGACGCACTGCTCCTCGTATTTAGCCGGAAACGTTTATTGGTCGATCCGGAATAATTCTCTGTTGTACTACTCTGTGAACTCACTGTAAGTAAGGGGGCCAACATCGCTTTTACCCGCGAGTTAGGGTTAAAATTCACAGCTCCATAGTCAATAATTAAAAGCTGTGCGTTGCCGGCCCATTCTTACAACATTTGTTCAGTGTGAATGCGGAAGATAGCGACAGCAACGGCAGGAAATTCTGTACTCAGGGAAGACATCTTTCTGTATGACAGCAGGGCTTGTCTAGCAGCACGACTTTACGCCTAAGTAATCGACCCGCAAGTGTTCACGCTGATAGTCGTCTGTTACTGCCAGAGCAGGAATATTACCGACCACTAGTGGTAGACATAGCGAGTTCCACCCAATACTAATTTTGTAATAAGATTATAAAACTCCTACTCGTATGAATTCCGTTATTATTAACTGGTAGTGCTATGGCATTGGGAGGAGGCCAGGAAACCTGTCCCACTCCGTGGTACAATTATGAAGGCGAGAAATAGGAATGCTTGCATATAGGCATGTATGAGAAAGAGCACGCTCTGCAGAAAGTCACACTATGAACCAATGAGAAGCCTGTTCCAAACACTTAAACTTTAGGTTCAGCTGCCGAGGCAAACACTACCGCTCACACTGTAGTGACACTGAAAGGCTACATCTGGTTTAGATTTTTATCTTTCTGAAAGGATTCTTAGAAAAGTACTGTTTTCTTTGGTAGATAGCGGGTCCTGTGTACTGCCTGGAGTGTAGGGGTGAGTATAGGGAATTCTAGTCACGCCAACACGAGCTCGGATCATCCTTTGGCTCTAATGCATTTATAATGTTTCTTACTGTTCCTTTAAGTGAACGAACTTGTCCCAGACAGCCGGCCGAAGTGGCCTTGCGGTTCTAGGCGCTACAGTCTGGAACCGAGCGACCGCTACGGTCGCAGGTTCGAATCCTGCCTCGGGCATGGATGTGTGTGATGTCCTTATGTTAGTTAGGTTTACTTAGTTCTAGGCGACTGATGACCTCAGAAGTTAAGTCGCATAATGCTCAGAACCATTTTTGTCCCAGACAGGTTGGAAGCTTTCATTCGACGGAGAAATAACAAGCCCTCGCCGTAATAAAAGCATGGAAAAGAATCAGCAACTAGCTAGACATTTACAGGTAGTACTGAATATTGTCTGCAGTTATGATTGAGCGTAACAGTGCGACTACGTTGACCAAAGAGTATGAGCATATAATATCATGAAATATGTTATGCGACAGTTCTGGGAAAAGGTTGTCACTTAACGACTAACTCCAGAACTCAAAATGGTAGCCACTTTAAAACACAAATTCCGCCATAGGGCTCCCACAATTTGCTTCGTCAACCCGACGAGGCACTACAGTCCTCGACTTCGCGACCTCAAAATCACTCCACGGAATTATATAACATATAGGTCTTTCAGCTTTCGGAATATGGAGCAGAGCGTATGCATTCTCAATGATCATTTCCTGCTCCTGTGAAGTGGTGCCGCCTCACAGGCCTTTAAGAGCATATGCTGAAACTGATGTCAAAAACATTAGCTGCCATGGGGAAATTACTGGCCACTGAAAACAGCCTAGTGTGCTCCGACCACAGCCCATTTAGGAGGATTAGTTAATGGCCAGCCCATGACCTTCAGGCCGAACAAAAACCCCCTCACCCATGCAATCAGGAGCTAGCCGAAGCCACTACATTGTGAACTAGTGTAGCAAACACGGGCAGCCAGGAAATGATATGTTTCAGGGTGTGTCTAATCAAGACATGTGACCGCACAATGGAAGGGAGGATGCAGAAATATCTCTTTTGAAACCTATTTGACAAAGAAATGCTGTAACTGTTAGTTCAAATTAAAGGAAAATCTGACATTCTCAGTGTAATGCATGAAGTCTCCAGAAGTTTCATGTACGAATCATTCCTCAGTATTGTATGTAGAAATGATTCTGAAATTTAAATCAGTGATGTAGGTAGTTTACATCATTTTTACATATCATAATGGTTTGAACAAACGTATGATTAAGATGAAATGGACAGTCCATATGGTTTAGGGAAGTGGGGCTGAACAACAGTAACACTGATACTATTAATCCTTGTGTCACAACCCTTCAGAACGATCAGCACTGTCTCAAGAAGAACTGTATAAAAAAATTAGACATTGATCTAGAGAATAAATTTTACTGAAGTGTTCTGAAGTAGAATAATTATTGTAAGCTCTTTAGGGTAATATACTTCACGTCAGAGCTAAAATGTTGTGTTAGCAAAGAATTTCAACTTACACTACACATTGTTCATATCCGTTTAAGGTATGGGGTATTAGTTTCGAGTAGCTACGACGAAGATGAAGTTTTAGGAATCCAAAAGGCATATTTTTCTTTTAAATGTCCGAAATTCCTAAAAATTACATTGATTGAAATAAAAATGGGCTATCCATTCTGTAGGTAATCATTTGTGCCAAAGGAAATGCCAGTCAGTGTGAAATTTCGTTTGCTGTCTACTTGTATGGAGGTATACGAATACCGAATTGCGCAGATCAGAAAATAATTCGCACAAACCGGCGAAATGTTTTTGAGTAAGACGAAAAAACGTAAATGCAAGTCAAAGAAATGGAAACAAATAGGACTCCCACTGGGACGAAAGCATCTAAAATCTGCTACCACGAATAAGGAAATTAAGCGTTGCTCAATGTAATTTTCTCAGTTAAGGCTACCTACATTTTAGGATATTATTAAACTGTCGCTTTAGGGAAGAAAGTTGTCTTCCGGGTAGACAACAAAATTATCTCTAAGAATGCAACAAGATTAAAAAACAAATATTCTTTGTGGCGCTGAGTGGCAGTTCCTTGTTTAGATAATAATGGCTGTGTATACATTTAAGCGCCGGTCTGCGGAGCAGCCGACACCACCTTTTTTTCTCCTGTTCCCGCAGCTGTCACGCTTTGACAGGCCACTATAGTCAAGATCTTGAGGCGAAGTGACGCACCCGAAGCAACCACGTCTACTGTGTTGTGAAGGTATGTCCACACGATGCGTCCTCCGTCGCGCGCAATCGCAGACGCAAGGGAATACACGGGCATGCACAAAAATTTGTGTAAAGAACACTTGTACACATGGCTGATCTCGTGTCAAAACGTTGCCTCATTTCGCAAGTAGTCTGCTTTGAATCCCCTTCTTTGCGTACGAGCTTGTGTTACGTTTATTGTGATGAAAAGGCAACAAAAACGAAAAAGCGACTGTAGGTAAAGAATTATCTAAATAACAGATGTACGAAAAATACAGTCATGACAACGAACTGTCTGCAATTTTCAAACGAAGGTCACAGCGAGATATTAGATTTTCTGCTCGGAAAACTGCAGCGATAAAGCTGCGTTAAAATTTCGTTAGCTAGTAACCTGCGACTTTTATACCAGTTTCAAATATTTATCCCACATTTCAAAACAAAGGTTTTCAGTGACTGTTCCTGAAACTAAGAATACTTAAGGGAAGTTCTTAATCGTTACGTGAAGGTTAGTATAGCTTTCAATGCACCATTTGTATTTCATTTGTTTACACAACTTTAATCATTATAGATAATATGCAGATCATCATTATCGGACTAGACAAATGTGGGCATCTCATAGACGCTTGAATTCACTAGAACAGAAGTTGTGTTTATCAAATCTATATTTTGTTGTGTCGTCGAAGTCCTTCATTTCCATTTCTAGTTGTTTGTTGAGAAGCTACAATTTTTATTCGGATGTCAGGCTCCTCAGTTCTTGTGCTCATAAGTCACCATAGCATGAAAATTCGTCCACAGTTTTCACATACACTTTTTATAAGTTTCTGGGTTATCCTTTTCTGTTTTCCTGTTTCGAAACTTATGGTGTCTTATTCTTTACAGACATATGGTCGGAGGGTTACCTAATACCTGATGCCCAGGGCAACACATCTCAAAACTTTTTTCAAATGATCTTCAGCAGCGGCATTCCTTTCGACAGTTTTTTGGTTTGTAATCATGCATGTCAACTAGCTCTGCAGATGACGAAGAAATTGAAGAAATGTATGATCAGATAAAAGAAATTATTCAGATAGTGAAGGGAGGTGAAAATTTAATAGTCTTGGGTGATTGGAATTCAATAGTAGGAAAAGGAAGAGAAGGAAACGTTGTAGCTGAATATGGATTGGGGGGAAGAAATGAAAGACGAAGCCGCCTGGTAGAATATTGCACAGAGCGTAACTTAATCATAGCTAACACTTGGTTCAAGAATCAGAAAAGAAGATTGTATACATGGAAGAAGCCTGGAGATACTGACAGGTTTCATATAAATTATATAATGGTAAGACAGATTTAGGAACCAGATTATAAATTGTAAAACATTTCCAGGGGCAGATGTGGACACTGACCACAATCTGTTGGCTATGAACTGTAGATTAAAATTGAAGAAACTGCAAAAATGTGGGAATTTAAGGAGATGGGACCTGGATAAACTGACTAAATCAGAGGTTGTACAGAGTTTCAGGGAGGCCATAAGGGAACAATTGACAAGAATGGGGAAAAGAAATACAGTAGAAGAAGAATGGGTAGCTTTGAGGGATGAAGTAGTGAAGGCAGCAGAGGATCAAGTAGGTAAAAAGACGAGGGCTAGTAGAAATCCTTGGGTAACAGAAAAAAATATTGAATTTATTGATGAAAAAAGAAAATATAAAAATGCAGTAAATGAAGCAGGCAAAAAGGAATACAAACGTCTCAAAAACAAGATCGACAGGAAGTTCAAAATGGCTAAGCAGCCATGGCTATAGGACACATGTAAGGATGTAGAGGCTTATCTCACTAGGGCTAAGATAGATACTGTCTACAGGAAAATTAAAGAGACCTTTGGAGAACAGAGAACCACTTGCATGAATATCAAGAGCTTTGATGGAATCCCAGTTCTAAGCAAAGAAGGGAAAGCAGAAAGGTGGAAGGAGTATATAGAGGGTCTATACAAGGGCGATGTACTTCAGGACAATATTATGGAAATTAAAGAGGATGTAGATGAAGATGAAATGGGAGATATGAGACTGCGTGAAGAGTTTGACAGAGCACTGAAAGACCTAAGTCGAAACAAGGCCCCCACGAGTAGACAACATTCCATTAGAACTACTGACAGCCTTGGGAGAGCCAGTCCTGACAAAACTCTGCCATCTGGTGAGCAAAATGTATGAGACAGGCGAAATACCCTCAGACTTCAAGAAGAATATAATAATTCCATTCCCAAAGAAAGCAGATGTTGACAGATGCGAAAATTACCGAACTATCAGTTTAATAAGCCACGGCTGTAAAATACTAACACGAATTCTTTACAGACGAATGGAAAAACTGGTAGAAGCCGACCTCGGGGAAGATCAGTTTGGATTCCGTAGAAATGTTGGAACACGTGAGGCAATACTGACCCTACGACTTATCTTAGAAAATAGATTAAGGAAAGGCAAACCTACGTTTCTAGCATTTGTAGACTTAGAGAAAGCTTTTGACAATGTTGACTGGAGTACTGTCTTTCACATTCTGAAGGTGGCAGGGGTAAAATACAGGGAGCGAAAGGCTATTTACAATTTGTATAGAAACCAGATGGCAGTTATAAGAGTCGAGTGGCATGAAAGGGAAGCAGTGGTTGGGAAGGGAGTGAGACAGGGTTGTAGCCTCTCCCCAATGTTATTCAATCTGTATATTGAGCAAGCAGTAAAGGAAACAAAAGAAAAATTGGGAGTAGGTATTAAAATCCAAGGAGAAGAAATAAAAACTTTGAGTTTCGCCGACAAGAATCAAGTCGTCATCTAAACATAATCTGGTATGTCTACAGTGTGACAGGCAATTGCAACTAAAATGCCATGTCGATCGTGGTATTCTCCATCTGAATACGCGAAACATTTCTCAGTATGCAACAAACGTTAAATCTGACCTCCTCTCCGTAGCAAACAGTGCGCTGGTGTTCCACATCAAATCTCAACGTTCTGAATGCGATGTTGTGGAATGAAATTTAGTCGGACGTCGAGTAAACGTTTATTCACAGGATAATATTTCTGTCTGTTTAAAAAGCTTCGGATCAAAAACTTGAAAAATAGTACAGGGTGAGTCAAAAATCGCAGTACATCCTGCAAGAATAGGGAAATTTGAATATTTCAACAAGGTATGGGTGGGATGGTCTATCTTTTACGGTAGGTACCGAACATGGGAGTCATCTTGAAATCGCTCATCTTTAATCTAAGTCATTTTTTTAAATAAATAAGGTCGTGTGATATATCAGATAACACGAGCATTTTCTGACAAGTACATACCTATAAACAGGTCCATAAAGGACAGTCATTTAATGTGTTCAACACGGTGTCCCGCTCGATCAACGCTCATTTGAAGGCACTGAATCCAGCCGTCTCGCAATCGCAGAAGGATCTCCATGGAAGAGCTGGCACACGCTTCTTCAGTGCGTTGCTCGATATGGTGACTGGTTCTCATTTCCTCTACATACACGAGTAGCCTTAAATGTCCCCACAAATAAAAGTGTGAGAACAGGTAATCTGGGTTGCCATTCCACAGAACCAGGTCAGCCAGTCCAATGATCAGGAAATTGACCATCTAAACACTGACGAATGTGGTGGAGCCCCATCCTGTTGAAAGTAAGAAGAAAAGCTACCATCTTCATTCAGAACGAAGGCAAACACCACTTCTTGCAGCATTTTCAGGTAGCGTTGACCATGTAGGTTCTGGTCAATGAAAATACTTCCAGTTACTTTAGTACTCCATATTCCACACGACACCATAACCTTTACACCACAAACTACCGTGAAAGGTTCCATCCAGTGTGGATTCTGGTCATTCCACTATCTGTGGTTGTGACAGTTGATTTCACCACTGTCAAAAAAAGTTTGCCTCGTCACTGAACGAAATACCTTGTGCGAAAGAGGGATCTTGTTGAACTTGCTCTAGGATTAACTTGCAAAACTGCATAGTTCTGTCTGGGTTATCCTCTGCTGGGTGCTGGAGTAGCTGAACCTTGAATGGATACCATTGAGAGGTTTAAAGGATTGGTACAATCGATGACTGGCTGATTCCACATTCTGCTGCCAAACGTCGTGGGCTGCGTTGAGGGCTCTTCAGTAGCACTTTTTGGACGGTCATTCCGTGCCTTGTAAGCCACAGTCCCAGTCTCTCTGAATTTGTAAATTAATCACCTGACAAGTCTATCTGGGTGCCGGTTCTTAAAATCTGCCGCTATGAGACGGAAACTCTGTTCTCCAGACGTCGAAATTACCTCAGTTCTCTCCTCTTTAGTCAACGCCATCTTCAGTTACCTGTAACAAAAGAAAGTGTTGTAACTTTTGAACCATAACTGCAACTTCGAATCTGTTTACAGAAATGATCTTGTCAGAAAATGCTGATCTTATCTGATACATCACACGACCCCAATTCCATTTAAAGAAATTGATTTAGATTCAAGATGGCCTATTTATAGACGGCGTCCATGTACGGTACATACCGTAAAAGGTAGACCACCACACTGGAATATTCAAATTTCTCATTACTTCAGGGTTTTTAACATAACAGGCAATACTGTGACCTCTGACTCAGCCTGTATAATGCAGCACACCTCGTATCACACACTGCTGAAAGTTAATCCTTCTGTCAGGTCTGAACGTTTACTTACTATTGATCCTGAGGACCAGGCTATATGCTGATGCCAGAATTCGTCTCTTACCTGATCATAGTTTCTGTATTTATGTATCTCAAAAAAGACGTAACGAAAAGTGTGCTCTAAAATGAAGAAGCTCTATGTGACAATCACTTCCTTTCCTGTTTAGCTCACAAACAGAGCGACGGAAGAACAAGTATCTATATGCCTCCCTATGAGCCCTAGTTTCTCGTATCTTATATTTGTGGTCCTTAGGCGCGATGTCAGTTGGCGACAGTAGAACAGCAGTCAGCTTCAAATGCTGGTTCTCGAAATTTTCTCGATATTGTTCCCCGAAAAGAACGTCGTCTTCCGTCCTGGGATTCGAATTTTATTCCCAGAGCATCTCAGTAACACGTATTGTTCGACCCAACCGGTAACATATCTAGCAGCCCACTTCTGAATTGTTTCGATGTCTCCCTTTAATCCGACCTTGTACGGATCCCAAACACTCGAACAGTACTCAGGAATAGGTTGCACCACGTCCTATATGCGGTCTCTTTCACAGAAGACCCACACTTTCCTAAAATTCTCCCAATAAACCGAAGTCGACCATTCGCTTTCCCTGAAACAGTCCTGACATGCTCGCTCCATTTCGCATCGCTTGCAACGTTACGCCCAGATATTTAAACGACGTGAGTGTGTCAAACAGGACACTACTAATGCTGTATCCGAACACTATGGCTTTGTTTTTCCTACTCATGTGCATTAACTTACATTTTTATACGTTCAGAGCTAGTTGCCATTGATCACACGAACTAGAAATTTTGCATAAGTCATCTTGTATCCTCCTACAATCACTCAGTAGCGACACCGTACGGTACATCTCAACACCACCAGCAATCAGTCGCATATTGCTGTCCAACCTGTCTGCCAAATCAAGTATGTACATAGTGAAAACAGCAGTTCTGTCACTCTTTTTTGGGCCACTGCTGACAATATTTTGTCTCCGATGAATACTCACTATCGTCGACAGCTACTGGATTGTATAACGTAAAAAGTTTTCGAGCCACTGACATACCAGTGAACCTATTTCATATGCTTGTACCTTCGTTAACAGTCTGCAATGGGTCACCGAGTCAAATGCTTTCTGAAACTCTAGAAATATGGAATCTACCTGTTGCTCTTCATCCATAGTTCGCACTGTATTATGTGAGAAAAGGGAAAGCTGAGTTTTGTACGAGCGATGCTTTCTAAAACCATGCTGATTCGTGCACATAAGCTTCTAGGTCTCAAGCATATTTATTACATTCGAACTGAGAATATGTTCATGGAGTCTACAGCAAACCGAATTTAGGGCTACTGGTCTGTAATTTTATTTTTTTTGGGGGGGCTGTGGGGGTGGCGTGGTGGGTAGGTGGTCCGTTCTTTCACCTCCCTTTAAACAGGAGTGACTTACTCTTTTTTCCCAGTCGCTTAGGTCCTTGCACTGGCGAGAGATTCGCTGTAAATGGAAGCGAGGTAAGGGACCAATGCCGTGAAGTACTGTTAGCGACGAGATACCCACGTCAGGGGAACATTAAAATGCACATGAAATTAACTGATAGGGGTTGCCGATGTGTAAATCATCACGAAAGCAGGAACCGTCAGCCATCATGAAACAAAGACAATAGCATCATCGTTTCAAGAAAATAAAATACTTCCCCTGGGCTGGTCTATTTAAGGTCGCGATTTGAATATTGCGGAGAATTTTTGGTACGTATTGTGGTGTCACCTGGAATCAAAAGAGAGCTCAGTTACTGTGATCCATCATGCTTCAGGTAAAATGGAAAAAAATTCTGTCTTCAGTGTACTAGATTTTAGTCGGAACCCTTGTTCGAACGTCACTGTTGTAGCAGGAAAAATGAAGCTGTTTGTCATATGTTCAGAGTTTTGTGGAATTGCAGACTTTTGGCCTCGAACTGTAGTTACAAGATCTTTTAGAGCAATTGATTAGGTTCAACAGAGTAATAGTAACTGTCCAACAAGGCCGTATAAAGAAAGCAATAGATGTTTTCTTCACTGTGCCCACGTTGCATAGTGAGCAACGACCACACTATAAGTTTTACCTCCAAGTAGGTCCACCAGCGTCGAAATAAACAACAGTAACGTGAAACTTCCTGGCAGATTAAAACTGTGTGCCCGACCGAGACTCGAACTCGGGACCTTTGACTTTCGCGGGCAAGTGCTCTACCATCTGAGCTACCGAAGCACGACTCACGCCCGGTCTCACAGCTTCACTTCTGCCAGTATCTCGTCTCCTACCTTCCAAACTTTACAGAAGCTCTCCTGCGAACCTTGCAGAACTAGCACTCCTGAAAGAAAGGATACTGCGGAGACATGGCTTAGCCACAGCCTGGGGGATGTTTCCAGAAGGAGATTTTAACTCTGCAGCGGAGTGTGCGCTGATATGAAACTTCCTGGCAGATTAAAACTGTGTGCCCGACCGAGACTCGAACTCGTGACCTTTGCCTTTCGCGGGCAAGTGCTCTACCATCTGAGCTACGGAAGCACAACTCACGGCCGGTCTCACAGCTTCACAGTTTTAATCTGCCAGGAAGTTTCATATCAGCGCACACTCCGCTGCAGAGTGAAAATCTCATTCTGGAAACAGTAACGTGGGCTGTTGGACGAGAGAGTGGTGCCGTTTGGCACGCGCGTTGTGGTCGCGTATGGCCGTTGGCGAATCCTCGCAGAGTTCAACAGCCGGCCGCGGGTTCAGGGACGGAACCACCTCCTCCTGCACCCTCCCCCTCCCCCGCCACCACTACGTAGATCCGTACGTTCCGTTCTGCCTACTGACAGGAACGTTTCCGTTTCCTACATTGTGCTTTCCGAAGCTTTTTGCAGGCGTTGTAGTAGCTGCTAGATGTTGTGACACAGGCCATGTCATTGTAAAGTAAAACTTCCTTCTTTGCGACAGGTTTGCTTTAGTTTTTGATCTTATTTGATGTGCTCTCACTAATTGTAGTAGTGTACTAAGCAGTCCAGTACTACTATTAACCACAATGTTACGCCACTGCTGTGGAATATAATACTCAGAGAGGAAGTCTACGACAGTCGCAAATGTATGAATTATTTATCGGTTTTAACAGAAACAAAACTGACTCAACTGTCCTTTATCTCCGAAGAAGACAGAATACACAACGAACTTGCCGAGTTTCAATGGCTCATCACTGCAGTTGACAGATGAATGGACAATGTCTCTCTGAAAGAGGGCTGGTAGTCAGCACACTTAGATTCGCGGTGTCACGTACGGGTACATATAGGGACTACGCCATTTAAGATACGATAGTCCGTCGTGGTCAGCACAATGATCAAGGCTGACAAGAACTGTCCGAAGCTATTGACGAGTCGCACCGGCAAGCACTACATCTACATCTACATCTACATACATACTCCGCAATCCACCATACGGTGCGTGGCGGAGGGTACCTCTTACCACAACTAGCATCTTCTCTCCCTGTTCCACTCCCAAACAGAACGAGGGAAAAATGACTACCTATATGCCTCTGTACGAGCCCTAATCTCTCTTATCTTTGTGGGCTTTCCGCGAAATGTAAGTTGGCGGCAGTAAAATTGTACTGCTGTCAGCATCAAATGCTGGTTCTCTAAATTTCCTCAGTAGCGATTCACGAAAAGAACGCCTGATTTCCTCCAGAGACTCCCACCCGAGTTCCTGAAGCATTTCCGTAACACTCGCGTGATGATCAAACCTACCAGTAACAAATCTAGCAGCCCGCCTCTGAATTGCTTCTATGTCCTCCCTCAATTCGACCTGATAGGGATCCCAAACGCTCGAGCAGTACTCAAGAATAGGTCGTATTAGTGTTTTATAAGCGGTCTCCTTTACAGATGAACCACGTCTTCCCAAAATTCTACTAATGAACCGAAGACGACTATCCGCCTTCCCCACAACTGCCATTACGTGCTTGTCCCACTTCATATCGCTCTGCAGTGTTACGCCCAAATATTTAATCAACATGACTGTCTCAAGCGCTACACTACTAATGGAGTATTCAAACATTACGGGATTCTTTTTCCTATTCATCTGCATTAATTTACGTTTATCTATATTTTAAGTTAGCTGCCATTCTTTACACCAATCACAAATCCTGTCCAAGTCATCTTGTATCCTCCCACAGCCACTCAACGACGTCACCTTCCCGTACACCAGAGCATCATCCGCAAACAGCCGCACATTGCTATCCACCCTATCCAAAAGATCATTTATGTAGATAGAAAACAACAGCGGACCTACCACACTTCCCTGGGGCACTCCAGATGATACCCTCACCTCCGATGAACACTCACCATCGAGGACAACGTACTGGGTTCTATTACTTAAGAAGTACTACATCGTAACTGAATGCAGGAACTGCAGAGATGTTACCCGGCAGGTCAGTGAAGCAATTATTAGCATCGATGCTTTCTGGTAGCAAACGATGCAACGCAGTAAGAGCCGAAACATGGCTCACTGTTCCACTGTCGAACAATGTGGGGCAACGGTGATGGGTCCTTCCAACAGGATTACGACTACTCTCTTACATCAGACAACTGAGAGTGCTTCATGTCAAACGATCTCCAAGCCGAGCGTTCTGGAGAAGGGTGTTTCAAATCCTCGCCCGAGCATTCAAATTTAGGTTTATCTTGGATTTTTTAAACCGATTAAGGCGAAAAAACGATGGTTCTTATGAAGAGGACACGGGTGGTTTTATGTGCCCTTCGTTGTCCAGAGCTCATGTAGTGACCTGGTAATCGACGGAACGTTAAATTCTAATCTTGTTTTCATTTTGTCCATGACAGATATGCAGTCGTGTTTGCAAACCTCAGCGTAAAATGTACCCTCATCCATCTTTCACAATGCAAAACCACTAAAACTGACGAATTTTGAAGGAGCGAGCGTTCATCATCACAACTGCGAGACCTGAGTTCCTCCCGGCGTTTGCAGTGTTCAAATAACTTAGGGAAATGCAGCGGGGCCACGCCGTCGACAACTGTCGATATTTCGACAGGTGACTATACTGTCATTTTCGAGGCAAGACTGCAGCAAATAAGGGCTCTAAAAGTGAATTTAAAACTCTCTCCCTCTCTCTCTCTCTCACTTTCGCGCGCGCGCGCGCGCACACACACACACACATATACACAGTTCAAACACTAGCGCCAGCACATAACCAAAGACGACCGACGCCAGAAATTATCGATAGCGAGGGAATTCTGTTGTATTTTGTTTCTCGTGTGGTGGCGCTAGTGTTTACTGTGTGTGTGTGTGTGTGTGTGTGTGTGTGTGTGTGTGTGTGGGTGTGTGGATGGGTGGGTGTGTGCGTTATCTTTCCAGAATCGCTCTGACATTCGAAGTTTTAAATTCATCTGCACAGCGCATATTTGCTGCAGTTTTGCCCTGAGAATGACAGGGTTCGGCTGTCGAAATATCGGCGGTTTTCGACGACGGCATCCGGCTGCATTTATGTAAATTATCAGAAAATCATGAGATCTGTTCTGATCTTAGAATAATGGTAGAGAAAACAATAAAAACAACCAAAAATTCGTGGTCAATTTCTTTTCTAAAATGCGCTTCAGCATCGTTCGGCCAGCCGGTAAAATAAATTGAAGTGAATCGTTGTATGCAGTCCGTGAATATAGACTGTGACGCAGCAACAGCGATTCCCGTATCAGTCCATATTCCTGCTTTAAAAACACAGCCGCATACAAACACACACGTAGCGCGACCGAGCACTTCGTGTGCGCAATGAAGAAATCAGAGACACTCACCAAACATGATTAACGCTTCTGCAGAGATTCCCGATTTCGAATCTCTTCACGTGTTTCTCGACTGTCAACTTTTTGACAATAAAGTAGCTAATCACACACTTTGATGTTGTTCAATAAAAGAGCTGTTATGCGACAAATTAGTAAGAAAACGGGAGAGTTAAATTTTCTAGGTTCGAACAACCAGCCTTAATAGGTGACGTGGAAGTATCAAAAGCCGCCAGCCGGGAAACGGAAGCTTTTCAACACCGTTACTCGGTCAGGAAGACAGCAATCTCGACACTTTTTGTGCCCGACTACTAGCGAGCTCAGCAGAAAATTGTTAGAGCACAGACCGAACTGCCTTCGTTATTCTCGTTACGTTATTTAAGAGACTGGATAGAATATAACATCGTCTAGCAGGGTCTGACTACGCTGCAAATGCACTGTAACAAATTCGTTAAGAAAACGTAGCGGAACTGAGGACCGCTGACAACTCGAGACAGCAGAACCGATTCGGTCATTACGAATCACGTCGTGGAGCGGGACCTCCTCTGGAGGACATAAAGGGTTCAAATGGCTCTGAGCACTATGGGACTCAACTTCTGAGGTCATCAGTCCCCTAGAACTTAGAACTAGTTAAACCTAACTAACCTAAGGACATCACAAACATCCATGCCCCAGGCAGGATTCGAACCTGCGACCGCAGACATAAAGGGTCACAATAATTGAATTACATGAAAAAAAAACGTAAATTAGTTACAAACTACGGCGGGCACACACTTTACTCAACATGTAAACGTCACTACAGATATCCGAATTTGTGTTATGACGCGTTCGATGTGCCTGCCATCATTGGCGATGATGTGGCGCAGACGAATAGGTGCATTCTGAATGACCCACTTAAGTATCAAAACATCGGTTTTGCGATGACCTCGTGAATGGCTGTTTTCAACTTAGCAATGGTTTTGGAGTTATTTCTGTACACCTTGTCTTTAATAAAGCACGATAAAAAGGAGTCGCATGTTTTCAAATCCGGAAATATTGCGGCCAACCGAGACCCATGTCAGTGGCTTCCGGGTACCCTAGAGCCAGAATGCTGTCCCCAAAGCGCTCCTCAGGGACATCAAACACTCTCCTGCTTCGATGGAGTGGAGCTCGCTCTTGCATGAACCACATCTTGTCGAAATCAGGGTCACTTTGGATAATGGTAACGAATCATCTTCCAAAACCTTCACGTATCTTGTCGAAATCAGGGTCACTTTGGATAATGGTGATGAAATAATCTTTCAAAACCTTCACATACCATTCGGTAGTCACCGGGCCATCAAGGAATATCGCGCCGATTATTCCGTGACTGGACATTGCACACCACACAGTCACCCTTTGAGGGTGAACAGACTTTTCGATCGCGAAATGTGGATTCTCAGTCCCCCAAACGCTCCAATTTTGCTTATTGACCTGCCCATATAAATGAAAGTGGGCTTCGTCGCTAAACCAAACCATATTCACATCAAAGTTATGTTCGTCAGTTCTGTGGACAATAGTCTTGCGAAACACGTCAGCTGTTCCATGGCTCTGGGGCTTAATGGCTGATGGTTTTGAATTTTGTATGGGAAGAGATGCAAGGCTTCAACAGCAGTTTGTCGCATTGTCTCGCGGTTGATTCCCGTCTGTGAGGCTGGTTTGAAACAGCTCGTGGCTGCTCGATGTTTTTGGACGTTTTCAGCCCTTCTGGACGACCTACGCTGCCAACGCTGTCACTACGAACACTATCTGTTCTCTCAAACTTGCGGATAAAATTCTTGATTGTTAGCAGCGTTGGACCGGTTGTCTTCAGCTTGAACTCCGTCGCAAAATTCCTTAGAGCCGCAGTTGGGCTGTTATTGCTCGCGCATTAGGCCTTGACAAGCGCTGTACGCACAGGGCCGGCCGGAGTGGCCGAGCGGTTCTAGGCGCTACAGTCCGGAACCGCGCGACTGCTACGGTCGCAGGTTCGAATCCTGCCTCGGACATGGATGTGTGTGATGTCCTTAGGTTAGTTAGCTTTAAGTAGTTCTAAGTTCTAAGGGACTGATGACCTCAGATGTTAAGTCCCATAGTGCTCAGAGCCATTTGAACCATTTGAACCACAATGCGACAGTCCTCTTGTCAGACGTGATCGGTACCTTTACGGCGAGTATCCCAGCCCTCCCATTCCCATGCTGATCAATAAGGCCACTGATCACATCAGAATCTCCACGAATCTGGATATTGCACTATTTGACCATCCAGGTTAATAGAGTCCCACAATGAAACCCATTTCAGAGTCTGCCGTGTGCTGCTGTCGTTGTCTCACACGGGCACACAGCATTTTCAAGTAATTCACAGTAATCAATCAACATCAGGTGCCGTACAGGTCCCTTACTTACCCTAGCAGGACAGGTAACAAATCTCTCATGAACAACGTTTATGTGCTCTGCTGGCCATTCAACATTTATGTGCTGTGCTGCCATTCTGCCTCTCACAGGAACTTCAGCTCCAATAATTTACAATCCGCCATTGGTATGTACGTGTACGAAATTTAACTGACATTCTGCCTTATATTCTGGCTCCTTCATTTTTTTATAAGGCAGTGTATGTTCGCTACCGGGTAGTGTAAGCCGGCAAAGGGTCAACAATTGCAAACCCCATCCCACTTTGAAAATTTGCAAGTGATAAGCACGTTTTGTGCCCTGAAATTTACCACTAGTCAGTTGATTTGATCCATGAAAAACGCGCTCTGACAATTTGATAAAAGACTGGAACAAGTGAGCTTGTGCAAAGTCCAAAAAAACGTGGCGAGGCTACTCGGAAGTCACACAACCGAACATTGAATACGTGCATGAAGCACCTAAATACTTTTCACTCAGCCCACGAGTGCAAGAGTCATACCTTGTACGTTGGACTCGACTCGTGCAGGGACAAATGACTTTGGCAACCGTTACCCTGTGCCTAATAGCTTACAACATTTAAACTGCGTGCTAAGTGCAATAATAGACCACCTCATAGACTGAACACTGGAAGATCTCAGAACAACAGCATCAGCTACGACTTACCATGTTTGCTGAAAATTGTTTATCACGTAAAAGCTTAACAGGGGGCACTTGTGCAATGCAATCACGAATTTAAATTCAGACGTTAGCAAGGACCATGCCACTCCACGTAAGCACCTGAAAATTCCAATATAAATGCGAATAAACATAATTTAAATTGGTAATACCGGAAAAGTGTAAGTTAATGAATCTCTATGACATAACTGCAATAGGTAAAACAGATATTTTTCCCAAGTTATCACCAAGATGGTGATGGATAAACAAAGAGTAACAATAGTCGACTCCCACACAGTCACAAAGAAACATTTGGCAGTTATTGTAAATTTCTACCTACAAATAATAACACCCAAATTCCGAATCAAGCACATTGTGAACAAAGATACAATGTTCTACATGCAAAGTTTGCACTCAAAAGCTCGCGATACGATACGGTTTTATTTAACGTGACTTTTAACTTAATGTAATTGCAAGGCTAGTAGCAGGGTGCTAATTCACGAAGTTCCAATATTCTCTGGTTAGATGTGCTCATATTCACACGAGATAACATGGTTGCAAGACCACTTGCTACATCATACTGCCCCGGCAGCAACTCTGCCGCAGACGACAAATACAAAGCAATGCCGATAAGGAACGAATTCTGCCAGGCTCCGTTTTCATTGGCCAACGCCTGTCAAACCCCCCAGCTCATACGGAGAGTGTCCGGCACTTTCTCGCTTTTGCAACGACGCCTCTTATGAGACTGAATGTCTATGATCAAAACAAGTGATTTGCATCGAGCGTGGAGCAGTCATACGATATAGGAATGCCGCTCATTCTAGATATCCGTCTTTCAGTATTGACTTAATTTCTTCGACCTAATGTTCGATTCCATCGGAATGATTGTGCCCCACGACAGTAATGTAATGCAGGACAGAAGGTCAGCATCGGTCGTAATGTCAAAGGTGTTTTTTTATTCCATTGCAGATCTAAATTTCAACTGGCGCGTAGCTATAATCAGTGCTATAAACAAATTTTCTTGTATTATTTATATTTGTAGAAGTTACGATAGGTGCACTCAAATCTAGATCTGTAATGCAATAAGAAAGATAGAGGACATTACGACCGATACTGACTTCCTTTCTGTCTTGGATTTCGTCGATAGCTGTGGTTGTGTAAGGATGTTCTGCTCAGAAATACAGAAGATACTAAAACAGAGAGGCTCGGTATTTCTTCACTTATTGGGCAAAATCAAATAATGGTGCTGCACATTATAGTAGAACAGTACCTATAATGCACGTAGTTTGTACCTATCCCAGCACTTTGCTTTTCAGACTGACTTTCCGTGTGAACTTTTGTCACAATCCCTTGTCAGTAGGCACGCTGTTGAGCAAGTGTTCTTCTTTCATCAGATCGCAACGAAATCTGGGTGCGGCAACAGACAATTCAAGGAAAATATTTGATCCCAGCACTCGTTCAACAAAACAAAATAAGGAACTATAGGGATTTGAAGTTGATTTTCTTTTATTGCTGGAGAAACGCAGATTCTAATAATCATCAGCAGTTTGGCAAAAATAAAGAAAACTCTTATGAACAACAACTTACAAAACAAGCAAAGCAGTTTAAACGGAGGTAAAGCTGATTTGATCTTCTGAGCACTATCTCTGTTGGAGAGTGATAAGGGAGGCTTCGCTCAAATGGATCTGAGCACTATGGGACTTCACTGCTGAGGTCATCAGTCCCCTAGAACTTAGAACTACTTAAACCTAACTAACCGAAGCACATCACACACATCCATGCCCGAGGCAGCATTCGAACCTGCGACCTGCGACCGTAGCGGTCACGTGGTTCCAGGCTGTAGCGCCTAGAACCGCTCGGCCACCCCGGCCGGCGATAAGGGAGGAAATGAGCCGCTGCCTATTGCAGAAACCGATCTCAGCAATCGACTGAAGTCATGCAGAAAAATCACGAGGCACCTTCGCTTCAGATCGATTTGTACTAATATTTTAACCACAATAGTGCTGCACATGTCTACCACAGGCAAAAAAAAAAAAAAAAAAAAAAAAAAAAAAAAAAGCCTCTGAAATTGATTTCCTTCAGTTAAACGTGTCAGCAAACTTTATGTCACAGCAGGAAAAGAGTTCACAAATGAGAGATTATATTAAGTTAGACGTAGCCTACTTTTTGATTCATAAATCCAAAGCTTGCACATGATAGAGTAGCATGGAGAGCTGCATCAAACCAGTCTCAGGACTGAAGTCCACAACAAACAACAAATCCAAAGTGAGCAGAGCCTCAAGGGTGTACGTCACATCTTACAACAAGAACACGCAATAAATTTTTACAGGTAAAGAGATATACGAGGGTAATCCCAAAAGTAAGGTCTCCTATTTTTTATAAGTACATAGACCTGTTTATTTCTACAATGGTTTACATCAGTTTACATCTTGAACATTCAGCTACTTTTCGACATAATCACCATTTCTATAGATTCATTTTTGCAGACGCTGTGGCAGTTTTTGTATGCCCATGTCATAGCAGCTCGCCGCCATGCTGTTCAGAAAGTTATGAACCTCTTCTTGCACCTCGTCATCGGAGCTGAATCGCTGGGACCACAATTAACGCTGACAGGTGCTGTGAGACTCTGACAAAACTCAAACGGGCAATTCAGAACCGGAGAAGAGGAATGTTGAGCAAGTGCGTACACATTCTCCATGACAACGCTCGACCACACATCTCTCGGCAAACCGTTGCTCTCCTGCAACAGTTTCAGTGGAACATTATCACCCACCCACCCTATAGCCCTGACTTGGCGCCCAGTGGCTATCACATATTCCCTAGGTTAAAAGAACATTTGGCCGGAAAGCGATTCAGCTCCGACGACGAGGTGAAAGAAGAGGTTCATAGCTTTCTGAACAGCATGGCGGCGAGCTAGTATGACATGGGCATACAAAAACTGCCGCAGCGTCTACAAAAATGCATCGACAGAATTGGTGATTATGTCGAAAAATAGTTAAATGTTCAAGCTATAAACTGATGTAAGCCATTGTAGAAATAAACAGGTCTATTTACTTACAAAAAAATAGGAGACCTTACTTTTGGGGTTACCCTCGTACTTACGTTTCGAACCCTTAAGTTTTCTCTGTGGATACCAAGTTAAAGGGTTCTCAAGGACCTCAAGTCTTCAATAGATACATAAGGCATAATAAAAAACTTGAAATTTAGTTTCATTTAAGAGATAGTAACTAACTTGTATATGTATAATAAGCTCAGGGACATTTGATAATTCTTAGTCTATTAAAGCCATGCATCATCAAACAGGAAAATCAACTTACATTACTTATTTACACAGGTTGTATACTACAGACAACTGATCGCTGCATCATTTACCTGACGAATTGTGACAGGGATATCGGCAATTTCCAACTCCTGTGGACAACTACGGTCTGCCCTTGCTGCGACCGTAGAGTGAGTGACATCGTGAGCCCTCTGTCTAGACATCACGCTCGTGGTACGTGCGTGGGGCGACCAGCCAAATGTGTTCCCATCACCACGGCAGTCAAGTTTCCCACGAGGCACGGCAACACTAAACTACCTATCCGTGGGGTACCATTCTTTTCACAGGCGGTTCCGATTTAGCTAACAAATTACGTCATACTTACTTTGATTCGGTGGGAAGTCGGGACCCTTTATCCTCTATCAACATGTGTGGTGGACAAGATCCTGTACGACGAAGCTGTGTCGCATAGACTTTCAGGTCTTTTATCGCATGTAACTGAGAGTACACACCGCCGTCGATGTTCACAGGCTTCCGATGCTTGTACAATAAATCATTACTAGATCCTTCAAGAAGACAATGTTCGTAAATGATGAGTTCGTCTAGTGGTTGACTACTTTGACAGCAAAAATTCAGGGCACATGGCACCTAGACAGATTTCCAAACCAGAATACTACAGAGCGTCAGCAAGCTTGTTGCCACTGGCAACCAAGCTGAAAGCAGTTTTCAAGAGCGATGTCAATCACGTCCTGCAGAGGTCGTAGATATCATCAACGACCAATAGCTGTCTTCGGTATTACTGCTAACGGTAATCAGTGGATATAGAAACTTGTTGTGGTTTGTCTCACTGACAGATCCATATAGAGCATATGAAACATATTCTTAGATTTTTTTCAGTCATCACTCTTCTGACTGGTTTGATGCGGCCCAACACGAATTCCTCTTCTGTGCCAACCTCTTCATCTCAGAGTAGCACTTGCAACCCCCGTCCTCAATTATTTGCTGGATGTATTCCAATCTCTGCAATCCTTCACAGTTTTTGCCCTCTACAGCTCCCTCTAGTAGCATGGAAATCGTTCCCTGAAGTCTTAAGAGATATTCTGTCGTCCTGTCCCTTCTCCTTATCAATGTTTTCTACATGTTCCTTTCGTATCCGAGCCTGTGCAGAGCCTCCTCATTCCTTACCTTATCAGTCTACCTAATTTTCAACATTCGTCTATAGCGCCACATCTCAAATGCTTCTAATTTCTTCTGTTCCGGTTTTTCTCACAATCCATGTTTCACTACCAGACAATGCTGTGTTCCAAACTCCCGTTCTCAGAAATTTCTTCATCAAATTAAAGCCTATGTTTGATGCTATTAGACTTCTCTTGACCAGGAATGCCCTTATTGCCAGACTTTTGATGTCCGTCATAGACTATTTTGCTGCGTAAGTAGCAGAATTTCTTAGTTTCATCTATTTTGTGTCCATCAATCCTGATAAGTTTCTAGCTGTTCTAATTTCTGCTAGTTCGCATTACTTTCGTCTTTCTCCAATTTACTCTCAACCCATATTCTGTACTCATTAGACTGTCCACTCCATTCAGCAGATCATGTAATTATTCTTCACTTTCACTCAAGATGGTAATGTCATCAGCGAATTGTATTTTAATTACATTCCTAAACTTTTCTTTTATTTCCACCATTGCTTCTTAGATGTACAGGTTGAAGACTAGGGACGAAAGATAACATCCCTGCCTCGCCTCCTTTTTAATGCGAGCACTTCGATCTTGGTCGTAAACTCTTATTATCCCATCTTATTTTGACTCTTGTACAAATCGTATATTTCCCGTCTCTCCCTATAACTTATACCTATTTGTCTCAGGATTTCAGACGCCTTGCTCCATTTCAAATTGTCGAAAGTCTTTTCCAGGTCAAGAAATCCTATGAACGTGTCTTGATTTGTCTTTACTCTTGCTTCCATTATCAACCGAAACGTCAGTATTGCCTCTCTGGTGCCTTTACCTTTCTTAAAGCCAAACTGATCGCCATCTAACACATGCTCAATTTTCTTTTCCACTCTTCTCTATATTATTCCTGTCAGCAGCTTGAAACATGGGCTATTAACCTGATTGTCTCACAATCCTCGCACTTGTCAGCTCTTGCAGTCTTCGGAATTGTGTAGATGATGTTTTTCGAAAGTCAGATCGTATGTCGCCAGACTCATACATATTACACACAAACGTGAACAGTCGTTTTGTTGCCACGTCCCACAGTGATTTTAGATATTCTGATGGAATGTTACCTATCCCTTCTGCCTTATTCCATTTTAAGTCCTGAAAAGCTCTTTTAAATTCTGATTCTAGTACTGGATCCTCTATCTCTTCTAAATCGACTCCTGTTTCTTATTCCATTACCTCAGCCGAACCTTCCCTCTCATAGAGACCTTCAATGTACTTTCTCCCTCTATCCGCTCTCTGTTCTGCATTTAATGGTGGAATTCCCGTTGCACTCTTAGTGTTACCACCGTTGCTTTTAATTTCACCGAAGGTTGTTTTGATTTTCCTATATGCTGAGTCAGTCCTTTCGACAATAATTTATTTTTCGATGTCTTCACAATTTTCATGCAGCCATTTCATCTTAGCTTCCCTGCACTTCCTGTTTATTTAATTCTCAGCGACTTGTATTTCTGTATTACTGAGTTTCCCTACACATTTCTGTAGTCCCTTCTTTCATCTGTCAACTGAAGTAATTATTCTGAGATAGAAAACAAATTCTTTTTCAGGATTTGTTCATTCATGCTTTATTGAAGCCACATCATATACTATTCATTTCGCTTACTTTCGTAACATTCGATACATAGCTATCTGGGTTTTCCTTCTTTCTCTGTATTTTCCTTTGATGTATAGAAATCAGTAATCAAAAACCTACACTACATTTTTTTGTGTTTGTGTACTATGAATGAGTAAAGTCTCTGAGATCTTCAAAATGCACTGCATTTGGCGAGGTACTGCCTATTTACCTATTAGATAGTTCATTCAGCGCTAGAAGAATGTTGGTGACCCCAATAAACGTAAGCCTACGACTGAGGTGGTTATGCGTACGCCACCGCGATTTGTTACCAGGAAGACCGGTCTCGGTGCATTACGTCTCACGTTTTGGTAATATATCTGGAAGGACCACCCAGCCTGTTACGAGCCTATAACACGAGATACTGAAAAACCGTCAGCTGCATGAACTGGTACTCCTATAGCATTTACTCATTTAGTGTCGTTCCATAGATCGATAGTAGGAAGATCCTTAACCCAAAAATGCGTAGCAGATTTTTACTAAGAAATAAATGTAGACTAAGTAAAAAATATGAAACATATTTTCATTTACAAATTAATACCAAACTTGCCCCAAACATGTTCACTGCGCAAGCCCTAGTCTACTCACAGCACGATGATTTCAATAATTTGCTGTCCTATATGCAAATATTATGTGCTATGTCACGCTTTACATGCTCTTCATTTCTTCATTTCCACTAATGTATACCACAGCTTACTTGGAAACGCGAGGACGTGCTGAAATGGAATGCCTCCGAATTTCTTATGTCAAAATTCCTAAAACTTTCTAAATAACACATACTTTATTGTAATTCTACATCTTTATTATTCGTATCTACATCTTTATTTCTCAATATAGTCACCCTTGTGACGAAAGCATTTCTCTCAACCTGAGACCGTCACTATAGAATGTCTGACTTTGTTGACGGAGCCACAACTTCACCTTCAGTTGCACCGCTGTACCAGTATCGAAGTGACGTCCTCAAAGGTGTTCTTTAAGTTTTCGAAACAGGTGAAAATCTGATGGGAACAGGTCGGGACTATATTGAGGATGGTCGATGACGCCGGCCGGTGCGGCCGAGCGGTTGTAGGCGCTTCAGTCTAGAACCGCGCAGACCGCTACGGTCGCAGGTTCAAATCGTGCCTCGGGCGTGGATGTGTGTGATGTCCTTAGTTAGTTAGGTTGAAGTAGTTCTAAGTTCTAGGGGACTGATGACCTCAGATGTTAAGTCCCATAGTGCTCAGAGGCATTTGAACCATTTGATCGATGACACTGAACCCAAGGAGTCGGATTGTTGCAGATGTCGCGGCGCTCGTGTGTGACCTGGCATTCCCATGCTGCAGCAGAAGGTGCCCCACGTGTCCATGAGCTCTTCGATTCAAAACTCGACTGCTGTAATCTGTTTCTCACGCACCGACATACACTCCTGGAAATTGAAATAAGAACACCGTGAATTCATTGTCCCAGGAAGGGGAAACTTTATTGACACATTCCTGGGGTCAGATACATCACATGATCACACTGACAGAACCACAGGCACATAGACACAGGCAACAGAACATGCACAATGTCGGCACTAGTACAGTGTATATCCACCTTTCGCAGCAATGCAGGCTGCTATTCTCCCATGGAGACGATCGTCGAGATGCTGGATGTAGTCCTGTGGAACGGCTCGCCATGCCATTTCCACCTGGCGCCTCAGTTGGACCAGCGTTCGTGCTGGACGTGCAGACCGCGTGAGACGACGCTTCATCCAGTCCCAAACATGCTCAATGGGGGACAGATCCGGAGATCTTGCTGGCCAGGGTAGTTGACTTACACCTTCTAGAGCACGTTGGGTGGCACGGGATACATGCGGACGTGCATTGTCCTGTTGGAACAGCAAGTTCCCTTGCCGGTCTAGGAATGGTAGAACGATGGGTTCGATGACGGTTTGGATGTACCGTGCACTATTCAGTGTCCCCTCGACGATCACCAGTGGTGTACGGCCAGTGTAGGAGATCGCTCCCCACACCATGATGCCGGGTGTTGGCCCTGTGTGCCTCGGTCGTATGCAGTCCTGATTGTGGCGCTCACCTGCACGGCGCCAAACACGCATACGACCATCATTGGCACCAAGGCAGAAGCGACTCTCATCGCTGAAGACGACACGTCTCCATTCGTCCCTCCATTCACGCCTGTCGCGACACCACTGGAGGCGGGCTGCACGATGTTGGGGCGTGAGCGGAAGACGGCCTAACGGTGTGCGGGACCGTAGCCCAGCTTCATGGAGACGGTTGCGAATGGTCCTCGCCGATACCCCAGGAGCAACAGTGTCCCTAATTCGCTGGGAAGTGGCGGTGCGGTCCCCTACGGCACTGCGTAGGATCCTACGGTCTTGGCGTGCATCCGTGCGTCGCTGCGGTCCGGTCCCAGGTCGACGGGCACGTGCACCTTCCGCCGACCACTGGCGACAACATCGAAGTACTGTGGAGACCTCACGCCCCACGTGTTGAGCAATTCGGCAGTACGTCCACCCGGCCCATTCGACGGCCAACACCGCGGTTCCTGGTGTGTCCGCTGTGCCGTGCGTGTGATCATTGCTTGTACAGCCCTCTTGCAGTGTCCGGAGCAAGTATGGTGGGTCTGACACACCGGTGTCAATGTGTTCTTTTTTCCATTTCCAGGAGTGTATTTACGTTACACACTGCAATGTTACACGCTACAATGTGTAGCCGTTTAGCGGCAGAGGGCTGCAAATATGTAGACATGAAGAATAAAGATGTAGAATGTTAACATTGTCTGTTTTGTTTTAAAAGAGTTAAGAGTTTGTACATAAAAAAATCGGGAGGCATTACTTTTCAGCACGCCTTCGTGATCCAAATTCTTATTTCTATTCTACTTGAAATTTAGAAGTCTTGAATACAGATAGATTTTTCGCCTGATGTTAATGTATTGTGAATATTTTGTTGATATTAACATTTTCAGTTGACATGTTTTTATTTGGCGACAAGGGAAAATCGTCCTGGCAGGCTGCTGGAATTCTCAGAACGTATCGGCACATCACGCTCTCGGGGTAAAGTAAACTACAGATACATCGTAAAATGGAAAGCTAGTTATAATAACTGTGTCTTTTGTACATGCAGCTATATATCTTCAACTAATATTCTGGTAAATCTGTTTCATTACTGAGATTGATATCGGAAAGTAGAACAAGTTTCCCATGTCGAAAACGTAGAATTTTATTGAGTTTGGTGCTAACCAGATGGTGACATTTACCTGAAGTTTGTCGTCGTCAAGGAACCGCAAGTGTCATCACTGTGAAATGGCTGTTCTCTCTAATTTTTGCACAAAATCTTTACACGAATCCTTCACTTAGTATCGACGGCCGAAATGCTACTCACAAGCATTCACTGCTTTTACACAGCTCCAGCTCCAAACAGATCCAAATGACTCAAACAGACAGTCAAAGCAGGCGTGTTTACATGATCAATACGACGTCAGCATCACAGTGTTGCTAACATGATTGAATTGAATTTCCTTTATGGACTACTTACGGTAGAAAAAGCTACAACGCAGTGTCAGTTTACTCCACACAGCGAGATGACAAAAGTTGTGGGATACCTTCTGATATCGTGTAGGACCTCCTTTTGCCCGGAGTAGTGCAGAGACTCGACATATCACGCACTCAAAAAATCGTTGTAAGTCTCCAGCTGAAACATTGCCACACTGCCCATACAGCCGTCCATAACTGCGAAAGTGTTGTCGGTGCGCAAACTGATTTTTCGAATGTGTCCTTTAAATGTTCGATGAGATTAATGTCAGGCGTTGTGGATAACCAAATCATTTAATCGAATTGTCCAAAATGCTCTTCAAACCAGTCGCCAAAAATTGTGGTCCGGTGACATGGCACATCGTCATCCATAAAAATTCCGTCGTTGTTTGGGGATATGAAGTCCATGAATGACTGCAAATCGTCACCAAGTAGCCGAACTAACCATTTCCAGTTAATGATCGGTTCATTTCGACCAGAGTACCCCGTCCATTCCATGTCAACAAAGCTAACACCGTTATGGAGCCTTTGTCAGCTTCCACTGTGGTGAGTCCATGGCTTCATGTGTTCTGCGCCACCAGCTTTTACCAACTGATAATGCCACGGTTTTTCAGCTGTCTAGGGACCAATCGATATGGTCACAAACCCAGGACAGACGCTGCGGGCGATGTCGTGTTTTTAGAAAATACACTCGCGTCTGTTGTCAGCTGCCATACCCCAATAAAGCCATATTTTGCCACGCTATCCTAACGTATAGTTTCATTGTGTGCCCACATTGAATTATGCGGTTATTTCACTCGGCGTTGCTTGTATGTTAACACTGACAACTCTACGCAAACGCCTCTACTCTCTGTCGTTAAGTCAAGGCCGTTGGCCACTGCGTTGTCCTTGGTGAGGGGTAATGCCCTAAATGTGATATTCTGGGTACGCTCTTGACACTATGGATCGCGGAATATTTAATTCCCTAACGATTTCCGAAATGGAATGTCCCATGCGTATAGGTCCAACTACCATCCCGCATTCAAAGTCTGTTAATTCGCGTTGTGAGGCCACAGTCACGTCGGAAATATTTTCACATGAATCACCTGAATACAAATGACAGCTCGGATAATGCATTGTCCTTCTATACTTTGTGTACGCGATACCAGAGCCACGCCGGCCGGGGTGGCCGAGTGGTTCTAGGCGCTACAGTCTGGAACCGCGCGACCGCTACGGTCGCAGGTTCGAATTCTGCCTCGGGCATGGATGTGTGTGATGTTCTTTAGGTTAGTTAGGTTTAAGTAGTTCTAAGTTCTAGGGGACTGATGACCTCAGAAGTTAAGTCCCATAATGCTCAGAGCCATTTGAACCATTTTGAACCAGAGCCACCTGTATTTGGTTGTTGCCATCCCACGACTTTTGTCAAATAAGTGATAACTTATTTCTAGGATATTCTGTTATAATTTCTGTCAGTCACAACGCTCTGTTGACACAAGACTGGATAAAAAGAGAATAGAAACTACCTAGGTCATTCATTACGGCTTTTGTGAAGAGACACAGCAGCACCAATTACGTGCAGATCTTAGATTTGACCTATAATGCCAATGTACATGCCGTAATATAAGGAACTCACTTCCCTTTGGTACTGCACATTGTTGCGACCAACTTATTTGAAGTCTGAGCATACCACGGATTCGTATGCAACGTGTGAAGGCGAACGTCCTCCTTATCAGCGGGAGCTTGCGGTAAGTGACTGGAGGGCGGGAGTTTGCATAAAGGTAGGTCAGAGTGCAAGTTTCATTATGGGGTCCTTCAGTTCTGTCACTTAATACAGTGGTTACACACAGAAATCAGTAATTTTGAATTTCGCTTTCAAACGTTCCTTTACCATGGAAAATCCAGTAGTCCTGCCCCAGTTTAATTCTCGCACCACTACAAAGACGAATGATATAGATATTAGTGTCAGTCATCAGATGGCCACAACAGCATCATCACTAATTGTATACAGAACATGCTTAGTACAGTCCTCAAGTTCACTGTCAGCTATAGCAACAATGTTACCACGTGTAAGAATGATTCTTTGTTGCACATAGGCCGGCCAGTGTGGCCGAGCGGTTCTAGGCGCTTCAGTCTGGAACCGCGCGACCGCTACGGTCGCAGGTTCGAATCCTGCCTCGGGCTTGGATGTGTGTGATGTTCTTAGGTTAGTTAGGTTTACGTAGTTCTAAGTTCTAGGGGACTGAATACCTCAGACGTTAAGTCCCATAGTGCTCAGAGCCATTTTTTTGTTGCACTTAAACAACAGTGTACTTAAGGACAGGTTTTTTTAGTAAGCATCTTCTCGAGATACTTTTGGTGACGGTGGTGTTGTTGCCTACGTTATACGTAGACACCAAGGCTTCAGTAACTTCGTTTATCAACGAACTATAATTTTATGTCTTATTGCGACCACACTACAAAATTTTACCAAATAAAGAGACATCGCAAACAGAATTATTTCCTCTATCCGACGAGTAGTGATGCCACAACCATCGTTCAATTAAACGCGAATCACGCTTGTCTCACATAACATCCTGAAGCCATTGATCAAGGTAAGCAGATGGAAGCATTAGTTTTTGAATTCCGAAAAGCACTTGACTCACAGTTACATTTGATTCAGTACAAGTCAGGGTTAAATAAATTGTCTTTACCGGATCTTCTGTGCGGCGGATCCCATACTAGACGAGATTAACTCGAAGAAGAAGGGGACGAAGCAACATTTATCTTGGCTGGACAGATGTAAAAGTAACTTGCCTTATTGGGAACCTTTCTGTTCGTGATGTATGTTAATTACGTAGGAGACAATATTAAAAGTAACTCACAGTTTTTTGACACAACTATCTGTAATAAACCACCGCCTGAAAAGCCTGCACAAACGTTGAGTCAGATCTTGATAAGACTTCAAAATAGTGCAAACGTCGGCACCTTCATTTAACTTTTCAGAAAGACAAAATTGTGCTGTTCACAAAACGTTAAAACATAATATCATATGACTACAATGTCATTCAATCACTAAATAAATTTTCTCAAGTAATACAAACTCCTGGTTGCAATAACTTGTAGATATATGAAATGGAATGATGACGCAGGTAAATCAGATTGATTTCGGTTAATTCGTAGGATACAGGGGAAAAGCAAAAAAAAAAAAAAAATTACAAAAAACAGTTCCTACAAAATAGTAGTGTGAAACACTGTACAATAATGCCCATGTGTCTGGGACGCATAATAAGTAGGTCTAACAAGGAGTATTATTGAATGTACGCAAATTAGTGCAGCACAAATGCCACAGTTTTATTAGGTCCATCAGAAAGCGTCACTGAGACGGTGAGAAACCTGAACTGCTAGACACTTGAAGACAGACTATCACTCAAAAGCCTACTTACGAAGATGCAAAAACGATGTACTACGCCCCTACATATTGCACCTGTAGGTATAACGGAGATAAGATTAAGACACTTACAGCACGTGCAGAGGCATTTAAAGATTCTTCCTCTCTCTTCATGCAGGAATGGTACGGGAAGAAACTTTAATATGAGATTATGTTGTATGTACCCTCTGCCATGGACTTCGCAATGTTTCCCGAGTACGATAGGGTAGTGCAGAAGTTGAAATGCTTAGATGCAAAGAGAGGATCGAGTAATAGGGCTCTTGAAATGAAATTTAGCTAATTGACTTAACGTGAGAGGGAGACTTTGATACGGCGTGTGATACCAGGGACGCAAAAGATCAGGGAGAGTTGCTGACTTGCAACCGGTACGAGCAGTGGAGGCGGGAACTAGTAACTGAATTACGTGAAAGGTTATCGACGGCACTGTTTACAGTTGTCAAGCAGAGATTAAAATGTTACCAGAGAATAGAAAGGGATACATGTCGGCATGAGAGGAGTTGCAACACGTGTAAAAGAAATCGAGAAATCCACTGAATGGAGGAGTGCACTGTCGTAATAAGAAAACTGACCACCTGTCGCACAGAACACCACTCGTGAACGTTGCCTTGAGCACCGGCGACCGGGCTACAAGTGTCCAAGGCGGGCGCGGCGACGCGGGAATTCCCGTCACAAGGCCCTGCTGGTTGCGTGTTCGCTGCCGCGACTACCGTAATAATGGACGCTGGTTTTTCTCGCTGATTTCGGTACTAACACGATCGACTTTCATTAACGACCTCCCCAGGTTTAGATGAGACGGGATGAACGACTCTGCGTGTGAACAGTAATTGGTTGTTGTGAGGAATTTTTGACAGTTCTGTAACAGCTTCTGAACCAAGGACTATTTTCACCATTTATTTCCACGTGAGCACTAACAACGTTTCTGCTGGGAATCATAGCAGCAACACTATGTTTTTCACTACACACAACACGCTCACAGGTTGAACAGGTTTCGTGATCACTAAAAAAAAAAAAAAGAAAAAAAACGCAAGATAAATAGTTGTTACTATATTGCATTTAAATTACTTTGTTTCGGGCTCGATGGTTTCACTATTTAAACTCGAGTGCGGATAACCGCATGCAAAGGACATACCTATATCGAGTAAACAAAAAAACAAAAATAGTTTAATAATACCGTAATAGAAAGTATTGGAGTAGTTGGAGTAGCAATCACAGTATTCGCTACACCGCAGAGCACAGGTGTGGTAAAACTGAACTGCAATGCTCCAACAAACATAAATCTACGATGGAACAGAAACAGTATTGTTAAACTGAAATACTGCATTGTTGTCTGATAATGTGGGTGTCCTTTGGCAGCAAACGAAACTAGCAAAAAAGTTTAAGAATCGGCTACAAACCGGAACGAATATAAAAAAGGCAGTAAAAATAATAACAGACGTTTCTGCTAATCCCCGGAAGTTTAAGTGAGCAGCATGTGCAGCCAGCCATAAACGAAACACATGGTATTACAACATATAGTAGAACTCCGATTATCCACATAAATCAGGAGCGGACCCGATCTCGATAGTCAAATATCCGGGTAATTGAATGAATCGCGAAAACAGGTCATTAAGCTAACTGTGTGTATAAATGCTTCACTAATATGAATTTTATATCTATAGAACAATGTTCTTAAATACACTCCTGGAAATTGAAATAAGAACACCGTGAATTCATTGTCCCAGGAAGGAGAAACTTTATTGACACATTCCTGGGGTCAGATACATCACATGATCACACTGACAGAACCACAGGCACATAGACACAGGCAACAGAGCATGCACAATGTCGGCACTAGTACAGTGTATATCCACCTTTCGCAGCAATGCAGGCTGCTATTCTCCCATGGAGACGATCGTAGAGATGCTGGATGTAGTCCTGTGGAACGGCTTGCCATGCCATTTCCACCTGGCGCCTCAGTTGGACCAGCGTTCGTGCTGGACGTGCAGACCGCGTGAGACGACGCTTCATCCAGTCCCAAACATGCTCAATGGGGGACAGATCCGGAGATCTTGCTGGCCAGGGTAGTTGACTTACACCTTCTAGAGCACGTTGGGTGGCACGGGATACATGCGGACGTGCATTGTCCTGTTGGAACAGCAAGTTCCCTTGCCGGTCTAGGAATGGTAGAACGATGGGTTCGATGACGGTTTGGATGTACCGTGCACTATTCAGTGTCCCCTCGACGATCACCAGTGGTGTACGGCCAGTGTAGGAGATCGCTCCCCACACCATGATGCCGGGTGTTGGCCCTGTGTGCCTCGGTCGTATGCAGTCCTGATTGTGGCGCTCACCTGCACGGCGCCAAACACGCATACGACCATCATTGGCACCAAGGCAGAAGCGACTCTCATCGCTGAAGACGACACGTCTCCGTTCGTCCCTCCATTCACGCCTGTCGCGACACCACGGGAGGCGGCCTGCACGATGTTGGGGCATGAGCGGAAGACGGCCTAACGGTGTGCGGGACCATAGCCCAGCTTCATGGTGACGGTTGCGAATGGTCCTCGCCGATACCCCAGGAGCAACAGTGTCCCTAATTTGCTGGGAAGTGGCGGTGCGGTCCCCTACGGCACTGCGTAGGATCCTACGGTCTTGGCGTGCATCCGTGCGTCGCTGCGGTCCGGTCCCAGGTCGACGGGCAGGTGCACCTTCCGCCGACCACTGGCGACGACATTGATGTACTGTGGAGACCTCACGCCCCACGTGTTGAGCAATTCGGCGGTACGTCCACCCGGCCTCCCGCATGCCCACTATACGCCCTCGCTCAAAGTCCGTCAACTGCACATACGGTTCACGTCCACGCTGTCGCGGCATGCTACCAGTGTTAAAGACTGCGATGGAGCTCCGTATGCCACGGCAAACTGGCTGACACTGACGGCGGCGGTGCACAAATGCTGCGCAGCTAGCGCCATTCGACGGCCAACACCGCGGTTCCTGGTGTGTCCGCTGTGCCGTGCGTGTGATCATTGCTTGTACAGCCCTCTCGCAGTGTCCGGAGCAAGTATGGTGGGTCTGACACACCGGTGTCAATGTGTTCTTTTTTCCATTTCCCGGAGTGTAGTACTGTGCACACATATAAAAAATGCTTCAAATGGCTCTGAGCACTATGGGACTTAATTTCTGAGGTCATCAGTCCCCTAGAACTACTTAAAACTAACTAACCTAAGGACATCACACACATCCATGCTCGAGGCAGGATTCGAACCTGCTACCCCGGCCGGCGTACACACATATAGTATCAGTTCTTGAAAATATCAGTGACTCAATTGTTTCGGTGTCTTCAATCGTTTTCGTGCATCGCTTCTGCTACACGGCGAACACCCACATATGGTCGCACTCAGGCTGGAGCTCCATCCATATTAACGCAGTGACAGGACACGCAGACGCCTTACCATCTAACAGTTCCACATATGGTTCAGTGACAGTGTCATCCCACTGGCCATCACATTCTTCTCTGACACTTTGAATAATTTCGTTGTCACTAAGTATTCGGAATTCAGGCTCCGAAGAACTATAGGCATGCCACTCGTCTATATCCTCTGCACTGCATTCTCAACGTCTACGAATTTTCAAAAGAATCATTCTTATGTCCTCAACTGTATTTCGTCCTCTGCTACTGTTATTTCTCTTCCCTTTCACGTTTTTTTTTTTTTCATATTCGTCTTTCAGTACCGCATCTTTACTTGAAATGTTTTTCAATTTACTCCTAGCTCTTCAGTGTGGCTGTCATCACTACAGCTCATGCTTCCGTCACCATGTAAGAGCAGTCCTTCAAATTTAAGTTTTGCCGATAAGCAAATCTGTCAAAAGCTCGTTCAACAAACGTCTTCTTAATGATGCTTCACAATTTCGATTACCGGTTGGCCAACTGGCTGCAGCGAACGCGTTCGTTTTGACGTCTATCAAGACGGCTTTCTGTGATGAATGCGTGCACGGTCCACAGTTAATATCACTTAATGCCTACTTTTCCTATGGCCTTTGAATTTATTTTGCATACCAAAGCAATAGTCATCCTGGCCTTTCGTTTATTCTTGTAAAAGGTGGAGAGTTTTTATCAATCCTGGGATTTTTACGATTTTTCTATCAACAGAAGGGATATTTTGTGGTTTCCCACAGAGTCAGCATAATTCTGCAGGATAATACGGTCTTTAACCTTATGGTCAGAAGCACTAGTTTCCCATTTAGAAGCCACAGTTCTTTCAGGCAAAGCCTTCCAAATAACAACTGCCTCATCTCCGTTGTGTAAAAATTCACGGTATAAGATTCTGATTCAGTATTGAATTTTTTCAATAAAATTTTCTGCTGCTTTTGAGTCTAGTGGGCCTTGCCATTGATCGCTTTAAATGAAGACGAGCTGTCGATTTCTCTGCTGAAAGTTATACTTTTCGCAAACCACTGACCCTTCAATAGAGTTTCCCAAAGTTCACTTGCTGCTGCTTTCATCGCTTTCCTCGACAAACTCTCATCTTAACTCTCAAGGACAGCCACAAAGGTTAAAACTGGTGACTTGCCTTGTTTTCATGTCTGAAGTTATTGATGTTCCTAACCTAAACATCTCAGCTAACTGCTTACCACCCATGCCTTCGAATAATTGTTCAAGGACTTTGAAAAGTGTTTTACCAGCGGGAGGGTAAAGGCCAGCAGAAGGGGTGTGGTGTAGAAGGGGAACTCAAGGGTAACTCAACAGCAATACCATTCACAGTTCAGAATTTTCAACAGAAAATTTATTTTACAGTTGGCAAGCTTAATTTGAAATTGCAACCTTAACTAACTGAATGTATTTATGATAATGAAATCTTAAGGATAATCTTCTTTTACAGATCTCATTCAGCTCGAAAAATCTCAGATGCAATTAAAATTATCATCTCTTAAAAAAAAGATAATTTTCGTTTTTGTTTGACTGTGTGAATGTGTATTGATGTAAGTTTTGTGTCTGGACATGTGCGCACACACACGCTAGTGCACGCGAATATGTGTAACTTTTTTGTTGTTGTATATTTATGAGAGGAATGAGATTTGTTATCATATGTTGAGATTTCGGTCTCAATCATTGTACACGGTGAGTGGTTAATTGCACGTGGCCATGTTGTGGATTCTTTTCTGTCAGTGTTTTGCATATGTGATTCATTATTCATTCTATTTCAGTGTCTTTCTCTCTTGTAGTACGCTTGTGATTCATATCTCTTAAATGTTCTGCAAAAATTAAGCAAGCTGTTCCATATTTGTATCAGCTGTCGAACTAAAAAGAGTTGGTAACATAAAAACAAATGACACTACGCACACAGAAAATGGCAATTACGTAAGTTTTGTGTCTGGGCATGTGCGCACACACACGCTAGCGCACACATGTTTCGAAAACAAGGTGACCACAAGAAGAACTACAAGCTTTCAACCAGTCTTCCATATGAGAGAAAGTTTCTTGGTTTAAAAATAACGAGTTAGACGCTGTTGTGTAAACATCTTTCCGTTTTGTCATACACCTTCCAAGAACTGTTTTAAGTCTCCGATCTATACGTGAAAAAAAAGTGTAATATTTCAAGACATCCATGAAAGATGCCTTGTAAAACAGGCGAAACTGGTCTGAGTTAACTACAAATTAATATGCAGCGTACAAAAGGCATTTTTCTTCTAAACTTCTGCAGTTTAAATTGTAATTGTGTCGTGAAAACGTAACTTTCTAAAAAATTCCATAATATGAATTTCAGTAAATTCAAATTATTATAAAAAATATATAAAAAATTTAAAACAAAAATCAGTATTTGATGTCAATTGACGCATATATCTGTATTTTACTGTCTGTATTTGTTAACTACTGTTAGAATTGTGTCGAATCTTTTAGAATTTACACCAGTGCAAGCAGTGTCGTTGGAAATACAGCTTCTAACAATGGTTTGTATCAGTATAATTATGAAGTTTCTAACTGTGGTCAAATTTAGTTTTGCAACTTACATCAAATAATTTACTTTCAGAAACGAAAAACCAGAATAAATTAATTTTGATGAGCTCCAGGACCAAGACTTCCAGTTGCAGCACACAAAAATTGAAATGAATACAGGACAAAAATGTTATGTCTACAATAAACTTTCGTAGAAATCAACGATCCAGAAGGTGAGAGAAATATGTTGCGCTTCCTGTTGTCGAAAATTTTTTAAAACTTTGTATTACACCCATTTTGTTGGTTTAAGTTACAATTACAAATTAAGCTTCAATATATATTTAGCACTCGAGAAGAGTAGTCTGAACGTTACAACTTGGTGGACGAGCTGAGATGATATATATGCAGCAGGTACTTCAGTACATTTGCAGCTCAATCATGACATTCAGGAGAGGGGAGTATCAGTGGCGCTGTAGTTAGCTTTGCTGACTGTCAGCACTGCAAGACAATGCAGAAAGTCAAGGATATGCCGATGAAAATTCACTCCATCCATACCAATATCGGCAGCGGCAGTCGAAGGCCCAACTGCTTGGTTGCCCGCATCTACACTCCTGGAAATTGAAATAAGAACACCGTGAATTCATTGTCCCAGGAAGGGGAAACTTTATTCACACATTCCTGGGGTCAGATACATCACATGATCACACTGACAGAACCACAGGCACATAGACACAGGCAACAGAGCATGCACAATGTCGGCACTAGTACAGTGTATATCCACCTTTCGCAGCAATGCAGGCTGCTATTCTCCCATGGAGACGATCGTAGAGATGCTGGATGTAGTCCTGTGGAACGGCTTGCCATGCCATTTCCACCTGGCGCCTTAGTTGGACCAGCGTTCGTGCTGGACGTGCAGACCGCGTGAGACGACGCTTCATCCAGTCCCAAACATGCTCAATGGGGGACAGATCCGGAGAGCTTGCTGGCCAGGGTAGTTGACTTACACCTTCTAGAGCACGTTGGGTGGCACGGGATACATGCGGACGTGCATTGTCCTGTTGGAACAGCAAGTTCCCTTGCCGGTCTAGGAAAGGTAGAACGATGGGTTCGATGACGGTTTGGATGTACCGTGCACTATTCAGTGTCCCCTCGACGATCACCAGTGGTGTACGGCCAGTGTAGGAGATCGCTCCCCACACCATGATACCGGGTGTTGGCCCTGTGTGCCTCGGTCGTATGCAGTCCTGATTGTGGCGCTCACCTGCACGGCGCCAAACACGCATACGACCATCATTGGCACCAAGGCAGAAGCGACTCTCATCGCTGAAGACGACACGTCTCCATTCGTCCCTCTATTCACGCCTGTCGCGACACCACTGGAGGCGGGCTGCACGATGTTGGGGCGTGAGCGGAAGACGGCCTAACGGTGTGCGGGACCGTAGCCCAGCTTCATGGAGACGGTTGCGAATGGTCCTCGCCGATACCCCAGGAGCAACAGTGTCCCTAATTTGCTGGGAAGTGGCGGTGCGGTCCCCTACGGCACTGCGTAGGATCCTACGGTCTTGGCGTGCATCCGTGCGTCGCTGCGGTCCGGTCCCAGGTCGACGGGCACGTGCACCTTCCGCCGACCACTGGCGACAACATCGATGTACTGTGGAGACCTCACGCCCCACGTGTTGAGCAATTCGGCGCTACGTCCACCCGGCCTCCCGCATGCCCACTGTACGCCCTAGCTCAAAGTCCGTCAACTGCACATACGGTTCACGTCCACGCTGTCGCGGCATGCTACCAGTGTTAAAGACTGCGACGGAGCTCCATATGCCACGGCAAACTGGCTGACACTGACGGCGGCGGTGCACAAATGCTGCGCAGCTAGCGCCATTCGACGGCCAACACCGCGGTTCCTGGTGTGTCCGCTGTGCCGTGCGTGTGATCATTGCTTGTACAGCCCTCTCGCAGTGTCCGGAGCAAGTATGGTGGGTCTGACACACCGGTGTCAATGTGTTCTTTTTTCCATTTCCAGGAGTGTAGTTTTGAACGGCGTAGTCAAACATGATGTGATATTGGCACTAGCGGTGGATGGGCGTTGGACAGCCAATTATCTCGCCTGAGGTACTCCCCATTCATATGGCATCAGAAGAGTAATGTTTTTCTTGCTTATTTGTGACCGATAATTTTTCCGTCCCTCTTTTAAAATCGCACTTAAATTGCTAGTGACTGACTGATACATACTTCAGTTGTGTCTAAGACATGAATTAGCTTTCAGTTGAGACATTTTATTTGTGTTACATAACGCCTGACTACTGGAGATAACGCAGACTTGCAAACATTTCATTATCTTTCCACTTACAGCTAAAATTTCCGCCTTGTGTTGTAGTTATTGATAGGAGATACGGATCGCATCACGTCCTTTGTTCTTTATTTCTCGTTATGTAAGTTCATGCTGATTCCTAATGGGACCCAGACCTAAGAGAATCGAAGTAAACGGTGCCGCTGAGTTACCTGCAACTCAGCGATCAGTCCGACAGGTAAAACGTAACCAGTGATCGATACTTAGCTTCTCATCTGATGTGAATGCACGTATTTGCAAGTGTAGTGCTCGCCGAAGATTGTTTTGAATCATTTAAGCTCTCTCAGACAATAAAGACTACGATGAAGACAATAGCCGTTTTAATTCTTTTTTTCTCTTATTTAATTTTATCTTTCACTTTTCAACATTACTTTTCGAATAGGGGGCGGGGGGGGGGGGGGAAGGGGATAGGCTGTTTATTCTTCATTCTAACTTGTTATACATGAAGCACGATATGTCAGAGTCGAGCAAATTTATCAAATGATTTACATGTAATTCTCGTCGTTTGATGGCAGGGCCATTGCTAGCCGAGGACGTTTTGTGTTGATGCTACGTGTAATAGGTAACACACCGTTTGTATCAGCTGTAAAGTAAATATGTCGCCAACCGTAAGTTACAGTTGTATGCTACAGTGCTATACTATACACAGCTCTACCTTCCACCTGAGCATTAGCTACACAAATCAGTTATTGAGAACGAAAACTAAACCTGGAATAAGGTTCATGGGTAACTTTATTTCTTCACAGGTGCAGAATACGACAAGGTCATATAATTTTTAAGCACCTGGAAACAAATCCTTGAAAAAAAAAATGAAAAAAAAAGAAACTAACGATTAAGTCTAGACCACTGGATCTGTAATCTGACATATACACGAGTAGCCACAAAGCGACACATACGGTCACTCTAAACTTATCGATGGTAACGAAATAGAAGAAGTAATAAGCAAAACGAGATGGAACGACAATTAACTATTCACGAGTACTGGATGACATAGTTAGAGCAGGAAACTGAAGCCATAACTGAAGGTCAGAATGGAAGAGAATAGTGGAACTTGACTTTTAACATCCTTCTGTAACATCACATTGCATTTGGTGCTTCGATTTTCCTTCGGTCCGCGTTTAGCTTTCTTGGTGTGTTACGCGCTCAGAACAGTTTTTCTGTATTCCACGTAAGTACACGGTACCAGTAGACCATCTATTGCCCACAGGTGCTCTACTGGAATAAAATACTCACATGGACAACATAAGAAGTACTTCTATTGGTGGACTAAGGAAAGAAATACAGAAATGTTCAGCATAAGAATAGAAAAGACCAATATTACTCGCCTAACACTCTTAGAAAGTGAAAAGATGCCAAAGCGAAAAGTGTAAATAAATGGAACCCGAAATGGACATCGCCAAAGGACATTCAGGTTCACCGTAGAGAAAAGACACAACAACATTTCGTAAAATTAAAAGCAAAGACTTCAATATTTAGGCACCAATGCCATTGCATTGATGGCCTATTTAATGGGGAAGAGCTATATGCTGAAGTGATAAAGAAATATATCTCAATTTGGAAGACTTACGCATCCATTATTAGAGTCAGAATTTGAATGATCTTTGGAAGACTTGCGACCAAAGAAGTCACAGAGGATATATAATGTTTCTCCGGATTTGTGAATTGATTGCAGTAAATGGTAGCCAAATAATTTTTCAGTTTATTGTGTAGAATCTATGAGACTAGAAATACATCAGCGAACATTCAGAAAAATGTAATCAGGACAATCCCGACGACAGAAAGGACAGATACAGGTGAGCTGTATCGCACAGTCAGCCTAACACCTCATGCATACGAGTTGTTAACAATAATAATAATAACAATAATAATAAAACTTGAAAAAAATGAGATGAGACTCTGTTAGGCGACGTTCAGTTTGACCTGAGGAAAGGGAACGGCGCAAGAGTGGCAGTTCTGAAGATACGCTCCATTATGGTGGTAACACATGAAAATCGGTACATATTCACAGGATTTTTCGACCTAAGCACAGCGTTCAGGAATGTAAAATGGTGGCAGATAATATCGTTAGAAGAATTAGGTATGTCCTGCAGCATAAGATAAGTAATGTACTACATGCACAAAAACAAACAGGCAATAATAAGAATGAAAGACTAAGGTAATAGTGCTATGAAAAAAATAGTTTGTAAGGAAGGGAGGCATTATTGCTCTTCTATTGATCAATCTGTATATCGAAGACGCAAAAAAATGAGAAAAAAATAGAAATGACTGCAGCACCTGCTGAATTTTGTGAGCAGTCTGATGAACACTTAATACTGGCTTAGCACTCCGTCTTAAGGAAACGAGTGTCCTACCGGGACCATCCGACCGCCGTGTCATCCTCACTGGAGGATGCGGATAGAAGGGGCATGGGGTCAGCGCACCACACTCCCGGTCGTTATGATGGAATTCTTGACCGAGGCCGCTACTATTCGGTCGAGTAGCTCCTCAATTGGCATCACGAGGCTGAGTGCACCCCGAAAAATGGCAACAGTGCATGGCGGCTTGGATCGTCACCCATCCAAGTGCCGACTACGCCCGACAGCACTTAACTTCGGTGATCTCACGGGAACCGGTGTAACAATTTATACTGTCATAGAGCACACGAAAGAAAGTCGAAATTATTGAGGACTATATGAAATAGGATTAGCAGAAACTTGAGGACCACGCAGTAGACAAAGTGAAGAAATTCTCTTACCTGGGAACAAAATAACTCATGACGGACGCAGCAAGGAGTACATAAGAAGCAGACTAGCACAAACAAGAGCATTTCACGCCAAAAAGAGTCTATCGGTATACAACATGGGCCTTAATTTGCGGACGAAAATTCTGAGAATGTATATCTGGATCATGGCATCGAAAAGAAGCGAGTATTGAATCGTAGGAAAACAGGAAAATAGGTGAACCGAAGTGTTTAAGATGTGGTGTTACTCAAGGAAGGAAAACGTGTAGTGGACTGGTAAGACAGGAACCGAGGTTCTTGGGAATTCGGTGAGTAAAGATATGTGGAGAACAGTAACTAGAAGAAAGGGTAAGATGGATTAAGACATCAAGAATCATTTCCATGGTACTAGAGAGTGCCGAAGAATGTTGGGCAAGATACAGATTTGGATGTATGCAAGAAATAATGGACGATGTAGTATGTAAATGCTATTCTCAGATTAAAGGTTTGTCACAGAAGAGGACATCGAGGTGGGGCTGCTTCATACCATTTAGAAGGACTGATGACACACAAAGAAAATGGCACAGGTGCGAGTAGGCCTCGTGCAATGAGGGTTCCGTACAAACCTAATTGTGTTTATAGACAGTTAATGCACTCCGGGAATCGAGGCTCTCTACCATTTTTGGCTGTTATCGACAGTGATACCGGCAAGATATCGGTCCCAGCGATCCCAACATTTTAGAGACTGTTTTAATTTCAATAATGTAAATGTGACATAGTCATACAAGAGACAGGCGACCACTGTTACAATAATCAGTAGTTCTCCATTCAGGCTGACTGGGTCGCAATGCTAAAAGTCAAATGTCCAAAACACGTCTTATGACCGATAAACTCATTCCTTGCCGAATGTTTGATCTTGACCACTGCGACCCAGTCAGACTCAATGCAAAACTACTGATTGTTTTAATTTCAAGTTTGATGTCGGATAACAAATGACGAAAGAAAAATGTTTCCGTGGCGCATAATTACAAATTAACAATTTACGGATTTTTTTTCCCTTTGGCTGTATTGTGAATTCTTCCTTCCTGCCAAATTTTGTGATTCTAGGCCAACGGGAAGTATCCTGTAGGATTTGATGAGTGAGCTAGAGAGTATCAAAATAGTCACTTTAATGGGCGTAGCTTTGTTTAAATTAATTTATAATCTTATATTTATTACACTGCAAAGGACCTATAAACTTTATTACGTGACTAAAATGACAACCTGATATGGCTACCCGTTGCTGAAAAAAAGGGTCTTAACAGACGAACAGGCAGTCAGATAATAAATGACAAAACTTCTTTCGTGTGATATGATTTCAGATTTACTGTTTTCGGAATTTTTCCTTTGGGTGTAGTGTGAAATCTTGCCTCTTGCCAAATTTCATGATTCCAGTCCAACGGGAGGTGTCCTATAGGTTTGCGACTATCAAAATAATGCGTGACAGAAATTGCCGCAGCTTTTGTCTGCACTGACTTATAAGCTTACATTTATTACACCGCCAAGGGCCTATAGACCCTAGTATGTGACATAAATTTCAATGTGATAAGTCTACCCGTTGCTGCGGAAAATGGTTTTTAAGAGTCGGAGAAAAACTTGGAAATCTGTGGTAAGGTCTTATGGGACCAAACCGCTGAGGTCATCGGTCCCTAGACTTACACACTACTTAATCTAACTTAAAGTAACTTACGCTAACGACAACACACACAGCCATGCTCGAGGGAGGACTCGAACCTACGACGGGGGGACCCCTTTGGACCGTGACAAGGCGCCATAGTCCGCACGGCCACCCCGCGCGGCAGAGTCGGAGAGACAGAGAGACAAACAGACAGATGACAACAAAGTTGTACAGGGCTATTACAAATGATTGAAGCGATTTTATAAATTCACTGTAGCTCCATTCATTGACATATGGTCACGACACACTACAGATACGTAGAAAAACTCATAAAGTTTTGTTCGGCTGAAGCCGCACTTGAGGTTTCTGCCGCCAGACCGCTCGAGAGCGCAGTGAGACAAAATGGCGACAGGAGCCGAGAAAGCGTATGTCGTGCTTGAAATGCACTCACATCAGTCTGTCATAACAGTGCAACGACACTTCAGAACGAAGTTCAACAAAGATCCACCAACTGCTAACTCCATTCGGCGATGGTATGCGCAGTTTAAAGCTTCTGGATGCCTCTGTAAGGGGAAATCGACGGGTCGGCCTGCAGTGAGCGAAGAAACGGTTGAACGCGTGCGGGCAAGTTTCACGCGTAGCCCGCGGAAGTCGACGAATAAAGCAAGCAGGAAGCTAAACGTACCACAGCCGACGGTTTGGAAAAACTTACGGAAAAGGCTAAAGCAGAAGCCTTACCGTTTACAATTGCTGCAAGCCCTGACACCCGATGACAAAGTCAAACGCTTTGAATTTTCGGCGCGGTTCCAACAGCTCATGGAAGAGGATGCGTTCAGTGCGAAACTTGTTTTCAGTGATGAAGCGACATTTTTTTCTTAATGGTGAAGTGAACAGACACAATGTGCGAATCTGGGCGGAAGAGAATCCTCACGCATTCCTGCAGCAAATTCGCAATTCACCAAAAGTTAACGCATTTTGTGCAATCTCACGGTTTAAAGTTTACGGGCCCTTTTCCTTCCGCGAAAAAAACGTTACAGGACACGTGTATCTGGACATGCTGGAAAATTGGCTCATGCCACAACTGGTGACCGACAGCGCCGACTTCATCTTTCAAATGGATGGTGCTCCGTCGCACTGCCATCATGATGTTCGGCATTTCTTAAACAGGAGATTGGAAAACCGATGGATCGGTCGTGGTGGAGATCATGATCAGCAATTCATGTCATGGCCTCCACGGTCTCCCGACTTAACCCCATGCGATTTCTTTCTGTATGGTTATGTGAAAGATTCAGTGTTTATACCTCCTCTACCAAGAAATGTGCCAGAACTGCGAGCTCGCATCAACGATGCTTTCGAACTCATTGATGGGGACATGCTGCACCGAGTGTGGGAGGAACTTGATTATCGGCTTGATGTCTGCCGAATCGCTAAAGGGGCACATGTCGAACATTTGTGAATGCCTAAAAAAACTTTTTGAGATTTTGTATGTGTGTGCAAAGCATTGTGAAAATATCTCAAATAATAAAGTTATTGTAGAGCTGTGAAATCGCTTCCATCATTTGTAATAACCCTGTACTATAGTGGTTCCATTTCTATCGACTGGGCACGGAAATCTAATAGGAATACAGAAATATTCTGCGTGGAGAGAAGTATTCTTACACTAATGACCCAAAACATTGGCGACTTCTCACGTGCGACTGAGTGACACCCGTTGAAGCCAAAACATGTGACGAAATAAGGGAAGTATAAGCGACTTTGACAAAGTGCAGGTTGTCGTGGCTTGGCTCCTTCACGTAACAACCTGACGCCTGGGAAGGAGCTCGTCACACGGGTGAAACTGATCAGCTGTTCGCGTACTACTGTCGCCATCATCTATGGAAAGTGGATGAAGGACGTTTAAAGCACGAGTAGGAGACAAGGTTGACCACACCTCATCACAGAACGTGGAGGTCGCGCGCTCTACACAGCAGGCTAAGCAGCGATCTGTGGCAGATAATGACAACAGTATACAATGCTGGAGAATGCCCAGTGACATCGTCAATTACGACTGCAATGTGCACGGAATAATCGAGAATGGACTGCCGATCATTGGAGACATGTCGGCTGGACGGATGAAGAACTTTTTTGTTACAACAGGTCGATGGACGTATCCGATACCTCGTCACCCAGGCGATCGGTTGATCGATACGCGCACCGCGCCAAGGACATAGAACTATGGGGGAAGTATTGTGCTATAGGATTTTGGGGGGGTGGGCGGTTGGGCATTCGACTAAGATTCCGTGGACCTGCCATAGTAGTCGAAGGCACCATGTCTTCTGTGGACAACGTGAATATTGTCGTGGACCAGCTGCATCCCTTCAGTCGTGATGTCTTCATCGATCGCGTCTTCCAGCAGGGAAATCGTTTGTGTCACCAGGGCAGAATTGTGCTCTGGTCACTTGAGGAGCATGGTAGCGACCTCACGTTGATATCTTGCCTGCCAAATTTGTTCGTTTTGAAACCGATGGAAATCATCTCGGATGCTATCGGAAGCCAGACCCGCGCCGACAAACTACTGGCCTCTGATGGACAGTAGCTGCAGGCACCTGGAGCGATATATCTCTGGGAGCCTACCAGGTACTTGCCATATATATCCATGCCATGTACTGTGTTCGGAGGGTGGACCATAATGCTGTCAAGCACGATATTGTAGTACCTGTGTTATTCTGCATTACGATACAAGGTTCCTTCAGACAAGCAAGCGTGTCCGAAGGAACTTCGCACCGTAATTCAGAATAGCACAGGTACTGCAATGTGGTATTTATCCCCCGATACCGGCAAGCGACTTCAAGTAAAATGTCTCTCTCCCCTGTACGGGAATATTTATAATGGATGCACGAGCACAGGTTGTGGACACATATTTAACGACATAAGCTTGGGTCTGGCCGTGTGTCGTGCACGGATAGCCAAATTGTAAGGCCACCGCTGGCGATAGACGGGAAATCGATGTTCGAGTACCGGTCCGGCACATTCACTGTTGTCATTCCATTACGCAGGTGATGATAATCCATGTCCGCAACTGCGAATACATTTCATGCTACTCTTAATGTTTTGGCTCATCAACGCCAACCTGCTTCTGAGAACTTCATTGTTTCCGCTGTCCGATAGGGATGGGAAAAATCAAACGGTTAAATCGATACCGGTATTTTGGTTCTGAATTACCGATATTTTTCGACATTTGTTTGATGTCGGTTATGACAGCTTTTTTATTTCTTTACCAGTAACCGACGAAAATCGGAATGTCAATTAGTCAAGGCAGCGGTGCTAAAATCTTCCGTTTTTAAGTAAAACCTTTTTAAAAGAGGAGTAATTTTCATTCGCAAAATGAAATATTGCGTTATTATAGAAAAGCGGTCAGCAATGCCGACAGAACGAACAACAAACGCATGGAACTGTTACAGCACTAAAAAATCGCTCTGAGCACTATGGGACTTAACATCTATGGTCATCAGTCCCCTAGAACTTAGAACTGCTTAAACCTAACCAACCTAAGGACATCACACAACACCCAGCAATCACGAGGCAGAGAAAATCCCTGACCCCGCCGGGAATCGAACCGGGAAACCGAGCGAGGTGGCGCAGTGGTTAGCACACTGTACTCGCATTCGGGAGGACGACGGTTCAATCCCGTCTCCGGCCATCCTGATTTAGGTTTTCCGTGATTTCCCTAAATCGCTTCAGGCAAATGCCGGGATGGTTCCTTTGAAAGGGCACGGTCGATTTCCTTCCCCATCCTTCCCTCACCCGAGCTTGCGCTCCGTCTCTAATGACCTCGTTGTCGACGGGACGTTAAACACTAATCTCCTCCTCCTCCTCCTCGAACCGGGAACCCGGGCGCGGGAAGCGAGAACGCTACCGCACGACCACGAGCTGAGGGCGTTACAGCACTGCTGAGGCAATAATGTCCAAGTTGCCGCGTGTCGTCGCTAAACGTATTCGTGTACCTGCAGTGTGCAAGACTTGCCCCTACTCGGTCAATACGGTAGTTTTTAATTGTCGTCGCCGGACACTCGTTGTATTGCCGAACGCTGGAAATATATTTACTAAGCGACCTATCAGTCAACTACAGTGCTTCATTTGCTTAACAAGGTTAAAGATTTGCCTGTCGTTTGTACGAAACAATAAACAAGGAAGGAAATTATGGTAACAGTAATGAACTCATAAACCTAACGATTCATTCATAGTATACACTGAAAACAGAAAATAGCTGATCTGTTGCCTGTATGTATATAACGTGCCTACGTCTGCTTGCAGCCCTTGAAAACGGACAAGTCAACATGAAAATACAGTAGTTCTCCAAACTCAGTTTTCACCCTTTACCATTGACAATTCATAATGCCCAAATAGCGGTATGATCCCAGGTTATGATTTTTGAGCAGAGTTTCAAAAAATTAGAATCAGGAGGACAATACTGGTGACTTTTTTGTAGTATTAGCTATTTATCACTTTTCGAGAAAGGTAGCGAAGGATGGACGGACTAAGTTTTCATTTATATGCCTATTTAATTTAATACTGAGGTGGTGCAGAACTTTGTAGTTTTTTCTTCACTTAAAACTTCCGGGCTGATAGGCCGTGGTCGAAGTATAAAACACTCTCCTGACGTTTCGTCTCCGAGGATGTCTCCCGCAGTCGGAGACGAAATGTCAGGAGAGTGTTTTATACTTCGACCACGGCCTATCAGCCCGGAAGTTTTAAGTGAAGACAATACCGGCCGTGAAAGCTTACATTGTATTTGTAGTTTTTTTCATAAGTTCAATAAAAACAACAAATACACATCACAGAGAGACTTTAGTCATCAATAATATATTGTCCTTCACTATTTACAGCAGTCTGTCAACATTGGGATAACTTTTCGATCGCACTACTGTAGAAATCACGTGGTTTTGAGAGGAACAACTCGTCGAATCATGTTCGGAACGCAATGTCATCCAGAAAGGAAGTTCAAAAATGGTTCAAGTGGCTCTGAGCACTATGTGACTTACCTTCTGAGGTCATCAATCCCCTAGAACGTAGCCCTACTTAAACCTAACTAACCTAAAGACATCACACACATCCATGCCCGAGGCAGGATTCGAACCTGCGAGCGTAGCGGTCGTGCGGTTCCAGACCGTAACGCCTAGAACCGCTCGGCCAATCCGGCCGGCAAAGGAAGTTCCTTGAAGGTTGTTCGACAGAGTGGAAAAGGTGAAAATCAAAGGGCGCAGATCAGGTCAGTAAAGTGGATGCGGAATGGCTTCCTAAACCAACGCCTGTATAACGTTTTTTGTCAGTCTAGCAGAATGCAGGGAGGCGTTATCGTGGAATAGCACCACTTCACGCAGTCTTCCTGGTCGTTGTTGTTGGATTGCGTCTGCAAGACGTCTCAGTTGTAGAATAAGTGTCAAAAGTAATGGTTACACCTCAGGGAAGCATTTCGAAGTACACCACACCGTCGCTGTTCCACCAGATGCATGACAGTACGAGGAGTTACTGCTTTTCCTGGCTCAACAATTTCTTTCTTTGCCTTAGGTTAGCATAAAAACACCATTTATCGTCACCAGGGAACGATACAGGATATGAATGGGCGGTGTTGTTCACGAACCATTTGAAGACGAGGAGGCAGAGATACACATATGCCCACTCAGTGATTTTTGTGAGTTTGGCTTAGAGCATGCTGTACTCATACACCAGATAACTGAACCTTATCACCGCATGAAAATGTCGCACGGTGGTGGAATGATCACAGTTCTTTACATTTGCCGGTTCTCGGGTACAATGACGTGGATCATAGAGGATTAATGCATTTAAACGATCTTCATCAAACCCCGAAGCTCTTCCTGAACGTGGAGAGTCACTAATATCGAAATGATACTCATTAACACGAGAAAACCAGTTTCTTGATGTGCTCTGTCCAATGGCGTTGTCCCTATACACGGCGCAAATGTTTTTGGCTGCCCCCGCTGCTATCACCCCTCTATTGAACTCAAACAGAAGATTATGTCGGATACGTTCCGGCTTCTCCATTTGGCACTCAATTTTCTAGCGTCCACAGCTGCACTCACTATCTACTCAATATGTAAACTCAAAACTCAGCATTGATATACAAATAAAAAATGGCGATCGATAAATAAACCCATAGCAACCGGAATACCCTCATGCAAAACAAATACGCTACGAACTTGTGTACAAAGCTAATGTTTCGATTCTACGATCTTGAAACTGCGTGAGTCAATATTTTTCAATTTTAGTTAGATTTCTACTTTTATTACGCCAATAACAGGAACAAAAATTGAAAATTGATTATTTGAGAAACCAGTTATTTTGAGCGGTTTTGACAGAGTAAAGTGGCGCGAAAAAAATGGATGAAACCGAAAACCGGCTATTTCAGCTATAAACACCATCCATAATGCCTAGTTGTACAGGAACACAAAAGTCACTTGACTCGAGCTTGTGAGTGGAGCGACCAGCTTATGCTAGACGGTATCAACTGAATTACGTTGGCGTTGGACAAATCCAGAAACGAAATGTAGGGGCGAACAGGATACCCAAATGTTGGGATTAACGCTAACAAACGGACATAATTTCGAAGGTAAAGAGAAAAATAGTCTCAGTACAAAGATAGGAAGTATTTTACAACGGAAGGAGCTGGAAATGGAACTGAAATTCTTAGATGTTGACCTGCAAGCTAAGCACATGCAAGGCAAATACTGCTGTAGAAACAAACGGAAATACATGTTGAAACCATTGCAGAAGGTGTCAAAGGCACAGTAACATTAGTTGGAGCTTCTTTTCTACAAGTTGTTCATTAATCTCACACTCTTGCAGTTGACGCCTTGGATAAAATTCTGAAAACTGTCGAAATATATACGTACATTATCACAACTGCATTAATTAGTTTCCATACTTGTTTAATGAAACATGCAATTAGCATCGTACTGAAAATGGATTTCCGACTGCGGCATATCCTCGGTAGTCTTGAACTTATGTTCGACTCTATGTAGAACTAATTGCTACCAAGTGGCTAAACGGATCACCCTGCACAGCTGAGACCAAGTAAAGAATTAAATTCTTAACGTCCCGTCGTGGCAGAAGTCTTTACTCATAGCAAAATGTCTGCCACACAAGAATGTAGGATGAAATCAGAACCAGTCGGGCGATCGTCTGAGGCAATTTAGTGAACCGAGAAGAAACTAGATTAAGGAATGCTGGACTGGAAATTTAACTACGATCCACTTGAGTGTGAGTCCATAGTCTTAAAAACTGCATTAGCTCGCACGGAATTAAAAGTACAAATAGGTTTCTGGCCTGCCTGCTTGCATGTTATGCCGGAGGGCATACTTGAGTATTATGAGACAGTGTTCGTACTCGAATGCTTATTGTACACCACGCTGAAAGACAAGATCGTGACATCATTAAATCAGTTTATTGCTTTGTTGAATCACCTAGGAGCGGATATGTTAGGGAAAGCGTGCACGCACACGTGAAAACGTCTGTAGAATCACATGTCACACGGCAGCTGCAACGGTTGCAGGAATCGACAAGGTCGGCAGACAGGCAGAGTCGACTTCTTATATAACGTGCTGTCTCCTAGGCCGGTTAGTCATTCCCGCGAGACGGTATCTTGTGGCGGAGAAAAACGTTACGTGCCGCAGCTCCTGTTTCTGGAACGTGGTAGAGTGCTGACCGGAGCTAAGACAATGGTTTAAAGCGGAACATGTGCACCATGAATTCATGGTGTAGAAAAAAGGGATGGTCATGGACTTTTCGCTAGTGTATTTTAATCATTACGGCACACTGAACTAGATTGATATGATCTTCATAAACTTTTATTTTGCTGCAGGCACACAGTGAAAGAAAAAAGGGAGTTGGGAAAGTGCTCTGAAACTTCGCTTGAGAATTGGATGTTTGTGTTGTTCTATTCATCTCACCCCATCTTCATCACAAAGGACCGCAAGTCGTAGTTGTGGCGTCAGACTGACTAGCACCATTGGGCCGAACAACTCCAGCCGGGATCTCGCGGCCAATAATCCTATACGATAATTTTATTTTTAGAGGAATGTTGAGATTAATAAATGGAGCTGCTGCTACTGGAAGAGAGTCTCTCCTGTTTTTCGTATGTGATGCGGGCGGCCGCTGGCAAGACATTGGGCATATCATCACTGTTGCTTACTGTTGGTTCAAAATGGCTCTGAGCACTATGGGACTTAACAGCTGGGGTCATCAGTCCCCCAAAACTTAGGACTACTTAAACCTAACGAACCTAAGGACATCACACACATCCATGCCCCAGGCAGGATTCGAACCTGCTCTGAGCACTATGGGACAGCTGAGGTCATCAGTCTCCTAGAACTTAGGACTACTTAAACCTAACGAACCTAAGGACATCACAAACATTCATGCCCCAGGCAAGATTCGAACCTGCTCTGAGCACTATGGGACTTAACAGCTGAGGTCATCAGTCCCCTAGAACTTGGGACTACTTAAACCTAACGAACCTAAGGACATCACACACATCCATGCCCGAGGCAGGATTCGAACCTGCGATCGTAGCAGTCGCGCGGTTCCGGACTGAAGCGCCTAGAACCGCTCGGCCACCACGGTCGGCTTTACTGTTGGATGGCTGAAAAATATGAGGACGGCGTATTTGTCAGCAACTGTCAACAAGTGTTCCGACTTCGACAGACCTACATTACATAAGGCAACATGCACTATCCAGTCACAATAGTATAACGATCTCTCAAAAGACTGAATAACCACCTTTTGCAAGTCGGACACGCAGGAAGAGAGTTAGGGACATTACGAAAGGTACCGACAGGGCTGTGGAGCCCAGACGACTCCAGCGCTGTCGCCAGCTGCTGCTAGGTTTCTTGGTTGAGGATCCATGGCACCTACAGCCCGATCGATGTGGTCCCACAGGTTCTAGACTGGATTTAAATCCGGCGAGTTTGGTGGCTGGAGGAGTACGACAAACTCATTATGGTGCTCTTAGAACCATGCGTGTATGTTGCAAGTTGTGTGACACCCAAAGCTGCGTGCGCTCAAAGAATTATTAGACAAGACCAATCTATAGCGCTCTCCCCCCCCCCTCCCCCCCCCAGACACCCACACCACACACAAAAATCCTAAAACCTACTGTCATGCTCTCTCTCTCTCTCTCCCTCCCTCTCTCTCTCTCTCTCACTCTCTCACTCTTTTCACACACCATACACACCACACACACACACACACACACACACACACACAAATTCACAGACACCCCTGAAAGATTCTGAACAACCGCCAGGAATACCTTCAACTGTTCCACTGTCAGACATCTAGTTTTCACACCTTCAACTCGATATATAGCGTCTGATAGTGATGAAGATGAGGAAAAAGAAAACGTAAGTGAAACATTATGTAAGTAGACACACACACGCACACACACAAAAACAAACAAACACACACACACACAAACAAACACCCACACAAACACACACACACACACACACACACACACACACACACACACACATAGAATTAGTTAATTTCAGGTACAGAAATAACAATTTTCAAATCGTAATTTTGGCTTAAACAATTTATCTACTTTAAGGTGTAAGTGGCTGCAGATGACAAACTGTGGAACAAAACAGTCACTGTAGGAACACAACACATCAGAAAAACCACACGATGTTGTACAAAGGTATGAATTTATAATTTATGTGTTTTTTCAAATATCTGTAATTACGATTTAAAAACTAATAGTTACACGTATACAAACAGTAAATAACATTCTTTATCTTTAATAGACGAAAAATAAAAGCCCACTGTAGATGCAGCAACTGCAGTGAAACATGTCTGGGTTAAAAAACAAAGACGTGTTTTGCTAAAGCCGGACCTGTCCAAAGACATACGTATTGTTAAAGCAAACACGAAAAAAAAGAGCTTCAGCCCCAAGATGTGACACACACGTTGCACTGTCCTGCTGTTAGATGTCATCGTGCCGAGGAAAAACAAATTGCATGTAAGAATTGACATGGTACCGAAGGATAGATGCACTCTTGTGTTGACCCATTATGCCTTGCAGTATGACGAGATCAGCCCAGGGAAAATGCCACGAAGCATTACTGAGCCCACAACGTTCCCTCCACAGGCCTGCGCCCTTCCGAGAAATGTCGCAGTGTGTCTGCTTCCAGACGCTTCACGCCTAACGCACCAAACGCCGTCTGTCCGATGGAGTATAAGACATGGTTCATCTGAAAAGGACACCCATCACCATTCAGTGGACGTCCAGTGGCGGTACTGGCGCGCAAGTTCCAGCCATCTTCGCCGATGAACAGCAGTCAGCGCAGGTGTTACGTAGGCCGATACGGAGCAACGTTTGTTGAACTGTCGTTGAGGAGACACAGTTGGCACCTACAGCCCAATCGAGGTGGTCCCACAGATTCTAGACTGGGTCTAAATCCAGCGAGTTTGGCACAGTTGTTACACTTTGGTTCATCTGGGTCGTCAGTTGCTCAAGAGTTACACGTCTATTCGCCGTACACATATCTCAACCGTCGATCATCCCTGTCACCTATGGCCCGTGGTGCACCACGAGCGCCGGCTTTGGGTAGCGCCATTTTCCCGTGCCCGGTATACTTAAACCACAGTGGCAAGCGAACAATTAAAAAAAAATTGCCGTTCCGAAATGCTGTGACCCTTGGCCCGAAAGTAAGTGGTCATGCTCTTTTGAACGTCAAACAAATCGCTCCGTTCTCCCATTACGACAATGACTGCACTTTCATCTCGTAGAATTGTTTGTACTATCAGTGGTCCACGACGTAGTTCAAAAATGGTTCAAATGGCTCTGAGCACTATGGGACTCAACTGCTGTGGTCATAAGTCCCCTAGAACTTAGAACTACTTAAACCTAACTAACCTAAGGACAGCACACAACACCCAGCCATCACGAGGCAGAGAAAATCCCTGACCCCGCCGGGAATCGAACCGGGGAACCCGGCACGACGTAGTAATTCGGCCTCTTCATCAAGAGTGTTCAGTCACAAGGACGTGTATGCCCTGTCGGTACCAATCATTGTCCTAGTGGCGGAGCCAGTGCTTCACTGTATGAATCACCTCCTCATCGTCATCAAAATGTCTTCCACGAATGGCGTCCTTTAATGGCCCAAACAAGTGGAAGTCCGAGGAGGCTGTAGGGTGGATGGGGTGACACTGTCCAACCCCATTTTTCGATGTGTTTAGTTGTCCTCAGACTTGTGTGGGTCCGAGCGTCATCGTGTTGCAGCGAAACGTCTCCTGGGGTGCTGTGGCGCCGAAGTCGCCGGAAACGTCTATTGAGTTTTGTTAGTGTGTTGGCGTATGCTTCTGAATTAATGGTACCGCCTCTGGGCATCACAACAATGAGAACCACACCTTCACAGTCCCAGAACACGGTGATCATGACTTTAGCGGTGGAAACAGTTGCTTTGAATATTTTCTTCGTAAGGGAATGGGAATTGAGCCATTCCATCGACTGTCCTTCTGTTTCGGGCTCAAAATGGTGAACCCACGTTTCATCACCTGTCACAATCCGGGACAAGGAGACCTCCCCCTCAGCTTCAAAACGTTGCAACAAATCAAGACAAATGTTATTTCTGTGCTGTTAGTGATCCACTGGGACCCATCTTGCACACACTTTCGAATATCCGAGAGTGCGGATAATTGCATCCACACTTTCTTTGCTGATTGATAGATGCAGCACCAACTGCCGAGTCCTAATGTGTCTGTCCTCGCGAATGACATCAGCTCGCTGCAACATGTCAGGTGTGACAGCCGTGGATGGTCTCCCCGATCGCTGCAAATCGTGGAGCTCCACCGAACCTCCTTCTGATGGCCTCATCCTCCGTGCCCAGCGACTAACTGTACTTCTGTCGGCAGCAGATGCTCCATAGACTTTGTACAAGCGTTTGTGAATATTCCAACAATTTCTTTTTCTGCAGTGAGAAATGCTATGACGGCACATTGCTTGTAACTTACATCACATACGGACTCCATTTTGAAACAGTCCTGCACCTATGCTATCTGTCGGAAGTGACGGAAACTTGGCACACTCACTCAGGAGACTTCATACAATATAAACGTAACGTTTCGCATTCGCAGCATTGTTTTCGGCTGAGACAAAAAATGCGGTGCATTACTTTCTGGGCAACGCTCGTATTTACATAACGGCTTAGGCGGATTCGTTCCCACATGCTGACATAAATAGCTTATAACCTACGTTTAGGTTTCTATTTAGAATTGAAATACTTCGTACCTTGATCGAAGAGCTAAGCGGTGTGATTAAGTTGCCTCTCAAACGTGGACAGTCTGTGGGAAAAAGGCAGATTAAGGTTCAACGCCTCGTCACCTGCTACGTCTTTAATGACAGAGTACAAGCTTGGATAGGTGTTGAAAGCAAAGAAGACTGATCGTGGTTTATTCAAACATTCCATCTCGGCATTTATTTTCAGAGATTTAGGAATACTAGGGAAACCATAAATCTCGATGAATGGGAGGGCAACCAGCGCCTTTCCGAAACCGCTTTTTTTGTATTGCTACTCGTGCATCTCTCTCGTTCTCTCGGTGTCATTCACATAAATCCTTCTGGCTAAGAATTTCTAGCAAGTGTTGCGCTTATCTCTTGATCCAAATTTCACATGTGATTCTGAAACCTGACAAATCCCAAAGAAGGAATTTTGAGTTCGTATGGTTCAGTACTATTATTATCGTGTACTTCGTGATAGCGATACCAGTTTAGAAGCACTCATGGATGAGGTGCACCTCATATGAGGTCCACCAAAATGTTAATTGATTACGATCTATGCGTCACAGAGCAGTGCCGTCACGGCTAGAGCATTTCAGCACTGTAGTTTCCCTTCAGATGAAATGTCACCGGGGCGGGGCACAGGTTGTGTCCTTCAGCTGACAGTTGTCTGAGAGTCTATCCACAAAGCATGGCTAGTCTGGACAGCGAGCTGCGCGGCGCGGATCTTTCCGTCGAGAAGTGGCCCTGCCGCTTTTTCCACAGAGCGGCAAATTTGTTGACCGTGTTTGCCTTTCGCTGTGACTCACAAGAACGATCAGTATGACATTGCAGTTTTTATTGTTTATTGGATCACTCGATATTGCATTGCCTAGGTATAATCATGACGGTTCAAACAACACTGCTAACGGTATTCTCAAGATCCCAAATAATTTTGCAGAAGTTCAGTATAACTGCTTTCTGCAGCTACCTAAAGAGCGAGGAATAAAGGTTTAGGTTCTGTAGGCTTTTCACTGTCCGTTTCGGGACAACGCCGGGGACCGATACTACCGTATGCACGGTGCGTACTGACTTTTATTTCCAAATGGCTTTTACCTCGTCTGCAGGCTCCATGTACTTGGCCAGCTTCTGAGTGCAGGTGGTTTACAAATTGCGGGTGCTGCTTACAGAGACGCTCATGAGAAAGGTGATTTCCTCAGCTTCATTGAGCAGTGATATGTCAGATCGATCATAGGAGATTGTTTCATGCGAGTAGGTCGTTGTGCTGATGTTCCGGTACATTTTGAAGTTCTCGCTCTCTACAACAGTAAGAGAATCATATCTGTAATATAAGAGTTTCATTAACCGGTACTGCTGTCCCACCTCCTGATGTATTATTCTAGCCGCAGCATCCCGCTTTTTCTGTGGGTGCCAGGATTTTACATTGTCTCCTTTCGAACAACACACTTCCTGTAGGCGTCATATTCCTTGCTCTTGCAGGATATACTTCCAGTAGTTCCTCACTGCGATGGCCTCATCTTGTATAGCTATCAGAACCGCCTCGATTTATGCGTGCAAAACTGGCTGCGTCAGCCATTAATTAATGGTGCTGCTATTGTTATCATATACAGACCGATGTAGGAACTATTCAAAAAGAACAAGTTTCAGATCACTGGTGGGCAGTAGCAGAATAGAGAACGGGAACCATCTTGATTCCATAGTATTCTGAAGAACTGCAGTCGAGTATCAGAGTACCAGCGCCGAGAACAAAATGTCACGTTCCACTCTGCAAATTCGCGCGATGACGACAGCATTCGGGATCAGAAGAATTTTTTATGAGAAACTTCTCGGTTCTAGGACATGAATTACTTTCCGTTTTTTCTCTGGTACCTCAGGCTAAGGGAATGTTGGCATTTCTGTCATTTGTTCACTTCTTACACAGATATTGCATTGATAGAAGTGTTAACCGTCGAGTGGTCACGCAGATGACTATTCATCAACTCCTATTTGAGATGCAATTACTTTCTGCTTTGATAGCAATGAGAGCATGGCAGCAGGAGTCTGCGGGGGTGGGTTTGAGACACAGTGCAACCACATGTGTCAGTTGGAATTCGCCCTATGCGAGGGGTAGTTGCCCAGTCTTATGGCTGGTTGACAAATGTCCTCCAAGCGACATTTTTTGTAAGTATTTTTGATTGATGTTTTTGTTCAGTATTTCATTTGTTTTACACTTTTTAGAACTCATTATATCATATAAAATATTTCCTATTTATGTCTTCAATGCTTTGCATTTTGAGTGAAATATTTCGTTTGTAACCATCTTGATCTTTCCCATAGCTCTTGTCGCTGTTTCTTGTTTTGAGGAAAGGGTTACTTTTTTATGCCTTGTACCAGTAACTTACTTACACTTTTTTTTACATTTTATAGGTAGCATATTTACACGTTGCAAGAAGCGATTTCAGCTACGGACTGACACTTTCCTAACAAAACAGTGAATATTTCATGCGATGAAGTTGCTGATAAGAATTAAATACAGAGGAATGGAAATAAAAACAAATGACGATCTGTTAGATCAGTATGTATTTAGGAAAGATGATGGCATCAGAGGGGCAGTTCTGGCGTTCCACTTGATGATGAAAGCAATAAAAATTTAGACATCTTCATTCGATATATCAACATGAAGAAAGTGTTCGACAACGTAAAATACTCCAAAAGAATAGCTGTATGCTATGGGGAAAGACGGGTAATATGCAGAACGTAAAGGATCAAGAAAAAACAACAAGAATGGAAGATCAAGAAAGCGGTGCTCGTACTAAAAATGGTTGAAGAAATAATACAGTCTTTCACCCCTACTGTTCAGTCTCTGCATCGAAGAATTAATGACGGAAATAAAGGGATCAAAATTCAAGATAACAGGATATCAGTGATGAGAATCGTTGGTGACATAGCTACACTCAGTGAAAAGTGGGTTCTAATGTAGCCTTCTGGCATAGGTAATTTTGTAACCACACTTCATGTGATTGGCGTGTAGTTTTTACGAACATTTAAAATGGTTCAAATGGCTCTGAGCACTATGAGACTCAACATCTGAGGTCATCAGTCCCCTAGCACTTAGAACTACTTAAAAATAAGTAACCTAAGGACGTCACACACATCCACCCAGGTTAAAATAATTCTAGATATATAATCACTCAATAATGAGCAGCTCACCGGCCTTCCTTACATATAGCTGCAGATCCTTCAAGCAGCAGAAAACTAAGATGGAAAGGTCAAGCCCCGTTATCATGCCACGTGTGACACAACTTTAACGTATCAGACTCGTCACCAAATTCACACTGAAGACAACATTAGTTAACCATCAACAAATATAGATAAGCACACAAATCCACCCGTTTAAATAAAACACACACCATATACCCATGCGAACTGTTAATGCCAGGCGACACTCCGGCAAGCTCTTCTTCTCAACATGCGCTGCGTGGCGAGAAAAGCCAAAACGTCACGCCTCGAGCCGGAACCCAAACACTTTGCAACGCCCCCGGCCGCAGCACTCTAGTAATACCACGCGCAATGGGCATGCGCAACAAACATGGTTCAAATGGCTCTGAGCACTATGGGACTTAACATCAGAGTTCATCAGTCCCCTAGAACGTAGAACTACTTAAACCTAACTAACCTAAGGACACCACACACATCCATGCTCGAGGCAGGATTCGAGCCTGCGACCGTAGCGGTCGCGCGGTTCCAGACTGAAGCGCCTAGAACCACTCGGCCACACCGGCCGGCCATCATTTCTCTCCCCCATGTCCTTGATACTTATGCTACCAAGTGTGGTACTCGTACGGTAGTTAGTTTCCGTGTTATAATGTAAGGAAAGTTGAAGTATAACCACCCGGTAGTTACAAAGTTTTTGCTCATCAATATAACATTGTTTGTTGTTGGGTTTTAGCACAGCTAATCAGCACAGTTTCAACGTGGAAATAAATTTATGAAATGACAGAATTCTATCAAAACAGTCAACACGTGAAACGTCCCTGTTTTTCGGTCCAACGGTCTGGACGGACGTCTGCAATGTACATATCTTCATTAAGCGTATCTGACTAACGTTTCTTAGGTCATAGTCGCAGTCTATTCACATTGATCCGGTACGTAGATGGTGTTGATGTGTCCTGTGAAGCCGTCTGTACGTGCCCGTACTGCATAACATGACCCCTTTTCTAGCTGATTGGCTTCAAGCTGACCTGTTGCACGAATGCCTTGCAGTTAGATCTAGGAATTACGATACAAGTCAGTTTATTTGCAGTGACTTGGCAAATGAATTGAACGTTATTATGTTCACAGACAGCATATTCACCTAACCAAAATCAGGAATGTTTCCGTAAGTACCTGCAGTTTATTTTCACGTGAAAATTCACAATCCGTTTTTTTTTTAATTTACAGATAACTGCCCACAGATTAAGTTAATGACCAAATGGGCCAATTAAAGAAATGCTACGGCACAGTCAAGGAGAGCCTGTTACCGTAACGTAACGAAACAAGCCAAAACCGCTGTTGGGTAACAGGGAAACGTGCAACCTCCATTTTAAGTAGAAACAGAACAGTTGCTTGACAACCTGACAAACCTGCTGAATAGACCGGTAGTATCAGGTGCTAGGCGGTCATAAAAATAGTTTCATCTGTGATAGTTGCTCTAGGATAAAAAAAATAGGAAATATTACCATTAATATTGTAGAATAAGATGTGGAGAAGAACATCTGATAAAAACGAAGAAGCCAAAGAGAGGGGGGGGGGGGAGGGGCTCTGATTAATCACTTGGATCTTCGTTTCACGAGATTTAAATGAAAATTAATAAGAGGATGTACAAAGACAGCTATTCATGCTCAACCCTTTCTTTTGTTGATTAACAGACAGGTTGCTTTAATGACCTTTCGCTATGTACGTTTTCTTCAGCGTTTCTCTCTTTATTTTAAGCCGGCCGGAGTGGTTGAGCGGTTCTAGGCGCTACAGTCTGGAACCAGGCGACCGCTACGGTCGCAGGTTCGAATCCTGCCTCGGGCATGGATGTGTGTGATGTCCTTAGGTTAGTTAGGTTTAAGTAGTTCTAAGTTCTAGGGGACTGATGGCCTCAGAAGTAAAGTCCCATACGGCTCAGAGCCATTTGAACCTTTTTTTTGTCGTTGAATAAACTGTAATGATGTCTTTGTTATCGGAAAAGCAGTGTCTTTGTAACTTTCTCTCCACCTTCAGAAACACAAAAATGTTGCATAGCACCAGGTTAGAAGAAGGAGGTACGCATGATAAATACAGGATGCCTTCGAGATTCCAAATATTGCAACCCTTATACTGTGATGGCTTCATTGTGGGCCAAACAGCAATGGTTTGGTGTGATCTCATCACCTAAGGACGTCGTAGAGGTAAACAGATACATATAATTTGGCATTTAGCGTGTATTAATTATCGAGATTCATTATTTCGTAATGTTTGTTCGATGAGAAGGCAGATGACACTTTATATTACAAATTTTTTAGTTTCGCAGAGAGTTCTTCATTTTCGGAACCACTTAAAAACATTCTACATAGTGATTAACAGTGCAAGGAGGAAGTGACAATATTTTGGACACCTATTCTGCCTACTTGGCTGTTTTTGTTTTGTTTCTTATAACACTGTGTGGTACTTTTCTACCTCTTCTGCATCAGGTGATAGTCGGACTGAGTGACAGATCTGACACTTCCGTTAACATCAGACATCGAGGATTGTTTCTCACTTTGAAAAGGAGATATCATAATCTTCTCTTATCATCTGTTAAATGTATTTTCGGTTAGTACTCTATTGCTTTACTTTATTTCATATGGAGTACAACTTTGTCTAAAGTTACACCAAAAGTTCTCAACTGATTATTGTGTAGTAGCAGATGCTCTGAAGTTGTTTTGAATTCTATCCCCTCATTTCTCTACATTTAAATTTTCCAGTTTTCTCTATGAAAACTGTCTGATAAGGAGAGTACCTGTCTTCATACTCCCAAATAGCTCTAATCTTGTTGGTTGATTACTAAATACTTTAAATGAAATTGATTTTTAATTTTGTGTTCGTACATTCCTAAAGTCAAGTACCTATGTATTGAAACGTTTATTTGACAAGCACAGCTCCTTACTAAGATATTCCTTTTGGAGATGATGTACCCCTGCAATTTTTTCTGTGTTTCAACACAGTAGCTAAGTTCTAGGAAGATCAGTAACTGAGCGTGGAATACGAACCACGATGCAACCTTTTTTTTTCACATTTGTACAATAAGCATTCACATCACGCGTTAGGAGTGGGATGTATGCACACGATGCAAAATAGTCAGAAGAACAGGAAAGCAGCGCAAAGAAATCGCAGGATTTCAAGTAGCAGCTCATCACAGGTTCTGTCATACTAGAGCCAGCAGCAGAAAAAACGTGGCATCTATACGGCCTACATCGATTACTGAAACCTGTTTTCTGGCACACACTTGACATACTATTAAAGTCTTGAATATCTATGTGATAAACATTTCTGTGGTAAACATTGCTATTCAAAGTGAAATGCTGGCAACAAAACAAGAATAACAAACCATATTATGTTCAAGAGGGCGCACTCTAAGCCCATTTTGTTGAGTTTAACGCTCAAACGAGAAATACATTTATCACCAATATAAGCAATGACTTAAGCTGTGAATTAAATTAGCAGATTACCTAACGACATTAAATTGTCACCTCAACAGAAATACATATGATTCACCTACAAGTACTAAGACACTTTTTGTTGGAAATGTACTTACGTAATTGTAAGAAATGGGGTCTGCCTAAAGATACAGAGTGGAATTTATTCTAAGCTGTGTGCTAGAACATCCTGCTCTGTAAACATGTTCTCTACATCTTTATCGGCACCTCCACGTACACCATAGTCTGCAAACCACTGTGAAATGCATGGAAGAGGGTGATTCCCACAGTGCCACTTATTACGGCATCTTTCCTTTCCATTCACGAATTGAGTGTGGGAAGAATGGGTGCTTAAACGCATCTGTGCCTTCTGTAGATAGTCTAATTTGTTCTCACGATCTCTACGGGCAGTAAATTCCTTTATTCATCCCTTAAAGCTAGTTCTTGAAACGTTATAAGTAGACTTCCACGGAATAGTTTGCGTCTGTCTTCAAGTGTCTGTCGGTTCAGTTCTTTGAGCATCTTAATGATACTCTTCCGTGGGTTAAACAAACCTGTCGCCGTACGTGTTGCCCTTTTTCAACGTTCGGTAAGCTCTGTTAGTACAATTTGGTATTGCTCTCACACACATAAGCATTATTCTAGGATGGGTCCCACGAGCGTCTTGTATGGGACATAATGTGTAGAGTGATGGTACTTCTCTAGTACTCTACCAATAAACCGCAGTCTGACACCTACTTTACGCACAACTGAGACTAGGTCAACCTTCCACTTCATATCCCTACCCCCAGGTATTTGTGCGAACTGACCGATTCCAACCATGACTCGTTAATGTTGTAGTTCATAAAAAGCTTTGCAGGACTTAAGATTAAATAAGCCAGAATGGATAGATAACATTCCATCAGAATCCCTAAAACCACAAACAAACCGACTATTCACGTTGGTGTGCAGAATGTGTCAGTCTGGTGCCATACTATCTGACTTTCGGCAAAAATATCATCCACACAGTTCCGAAGACTGCAAGAGCCGGCAAATGCGAGAATTATCGCACAGTCAGCTTAACATCTTATGTATCTAAACTCCGGACAAGAGTAATGTACGGAAGAATGGAAAAGAAAATTGAGGACGTGCTAGACGACGATCAGTTTGGTTTTAGGAAAGGCAATTCTGACGTTGTGGTTGATAATAGAATACTAAGCTGTCCGCCCCCGGTAGCTGCGTGGTCAGCGCAACAGAATATCAATCCTAAGGGCCCGGGTTCGATTCCCGGCTGGGTGTTGTGTTGTTCTAATCATCGTCATTTCATCCCCATCGACGCGCAAGTCGCCGAAGTGGCGTCAAATCGGAAGACTCGCACCAGACGAGCGGTCTACCCGACGGCAGGCCCTAGCCACACGACATTTTTTATGGAAGTAAGATTAATGAAAAATGAAGAACGTTCACTTGACCTGGAAAAATCGTACTACAACGTAAAATGGAGCAAGATGTTAGAAATTCTGAGAAGTCTTGGGGTAAGCTACTGGGAGAGACGTGTAATATACGGTATGTACAAGACCCAAGAGGGAATAATAAGAGAGGACAACCAAGAACGAAGCGCTCGAGTTAAAAAGAGTGTAAGACAGACATGTAATCTTTCCCCCCTACTGTTCTATCTGTACATCGAAGAAGCAACGATGGAAAAAAAATGGTTCAAATGGTTCTGAGCACTATGGGACTTAACATCTGTGGTCATCAGTCCCCCAGAACTTAGAACTACTTAAACCTAACTAACCTAAGGATATCACACACATCCATGCCCGAGGCAGCGTTCGAACCTGCGACCGTAGCAGTCGCGCGGTTCCGGACTGAGCGCCTAGAACCGCTAGACCACCGCGGCCGGCTAGCAACGATGGAAATAAAAGTAAGGTTCAGGAGTGGGATTAAAATTACGGGTGAAAGGATATCAATGATACGATTCGCTGATGACATTGCTATCCTCAGTGAAAGTGAAGAATAATTCTGTTCACTGCAATGAACAATCTAATGAGTAAAAAATAGGGTTGAGAGTAAATCGAAGAAAGACGAAAGTAACAAGAAGTAGCAGAAATGAGAGCAGCGAGAAACTTAACAGCAGGATTGATGGTCACGAAATAGATGAACTTAATAAATTCTGCTATCTAGGCAGACTGCAAGAGCTAGTGCGAGAATTGTCGCACAGTGAGCCTTAACATCTTATGCATCCAAACGGAGCAAGGAGAACATCAAAAGCAGACTGGCACTGGCAAAAAGGGCATTCCTGGCCAAGAGAAGTCTACTAGTATCAAACATCGGCCTTGATTTGAGGAAGAAATTTCTGACAATGTACGGTTGGACTACAGCATTGTATGATAGTGAAACAAGGGCTGTGGGAAAACCGGAACAGAAGAGAATCGAAGCATTTGATATGTGGTGTACAGACAAATGTTGAAAATTTGGTGGGCTGATGAGGTAAGGAACGAGGCGGTTCTGCTTAGAATCGGAGAGGAAAAGAATATGTGGAAAACACTGACAAGGAGAAGGGACAGGATGATAGGACATCTGTTAAGACATCAGGGAATGACTTCCATGGTGGGAAAGAATTCCATGGTACTAGAGAGAGCTGTAAGGGCAAGAACTGTAGAGGAAGACAGAGATTGGAATACATCCAGTAAATAATTGAGGACGTAGGTTGCAAGTGCTACTCTGAGATGAAGAGGTTGGCACAGGAACGGAATACATTTTTTTCCTTTCTTTTGATGTATACAGTTTTAGATGCAGAAACGTTTAAAGCGAGTCGACAATGTTTGAACCACTTTGAAATATTATCAAGATCCAACTGAATGTCTGTACAGCTTTTCTCAGACAGTACTTAATTGCAGATAATCACCCCATTTACTGTAATTGTTGTAATAAATAAAGCAGTAGATTTTATTAAAACATACGAATGTCATTTGTTGTGGTAAAATGTAAGTGAATGAATGAAACGGAGGACAAGATCGAAGCTACTAGCTTTAATATATAAATGAGCCTATGGATGAGTAAACCTACAAAAAACTAGTTCTTCTTGAAGGAATACGGCTGTTGCAGAAAATCACAAACAAACGAGCTGGAAGTACATAAATCAGCATAATTTCCATAGTTTTGAAATAGAAACTGTGTTGGAAATACATCTCCAGTCCCAATGGATGCATGTGAAGTTCCATTGTGGACTTAGGATTTTGTCTTCATTAAGACGACAATAAAAGATACGCAAAAAATATAGGATATTTACACAAAGTATGGCATGCATCAATCAAAATCTGCTATTAGGACGCCGACAGTACGTCCCGAGAAAGGGAACATGAAAAAAAGTTGAGAAGCTGCATAAAAACCAAGTTTGGAATGTGAAGTAATATTTTCACAACAGCCGTTCACCTCGCCACAAAAAAATGAGGAGAAATATCAGGAACAAATCCAATATTTAATTCAGAGAAAAACTGCACGGACAGCACGTGAATAACCTCAACCAGGATGATGTAGATTTGCAAATATCGAACGATTGGATGAGGCTCGCAGATCTACATGCAGAAAATGAGGGATTTCTAACAGCGATACGAGATCGTCATTGCGGCGGGGGAACAACTTGAAGTACCGGGTGATCAAAAAGTCAGTATAAATTTGAAAACTTAATAAACGACGGAATAATGTAGAAAGAGAGGTAAAAACTGACACACATGCTTAGAATGACATGAGGTTTTATTAGAACCACCCCATATTGCTAGACGCGTGGAAGGACTCTTGCGCGCGTCGTTTGGTGATGATCGTGTGCTCAGCCGCCACTTTCGTCATTTGACCTCCCAGGTCCCCAGACCTCAGTCCGTGCGATTATTGGCTTTGGGGTTATCTGAAGTCGTAAGTGTATCGTGATCGACCGACATCTCTAGGGATGCTGAAAGGCAACATCCGATGCCAGTGCCTCACCATAACTCCGGACATGCCTTACAGTGCTGTTCACAACATTATTCCTCGACTACAGCTACTGTTGAGGAATGATGGTGGACATATTGAGCATTTCCTGTAAAGAACATCATCTTTGCTTTGTCTTACTTTGTTATGCTAATTATTGGTATTGTGATCAGATGAAGCGCATCTGTCGTAAATTTTTTGAAGTTTTGTATTTTTTTTTTGGTTCCAATAAAACCCCATGTCATTACAAGCATGTGTGTCAATTTGTACCTCTCTATCTACATTATTCCGTGATTTGTTCATTTTTCAGATTTATACCGACTTTTTGATCACCCGGTATATCCTGGGCGAAAGAAAAGCAACTGTCAGCAACAGAAAGATCAGTGACAAACCACAATCCACATTACATGTGAATGTAAAACTGTGGCATGTAGAGAATATTAGAATAGCCATGATGAGATCTTCCAAACAATTCACCAGAAATTAGGGCGGCAGTATCAATCAATCAAACACTTTCCTCCATACTACGTATACGACCGTCCACTGTTCTAGACTATGACAAATTCAAAACCTGGAACTGCAGCATAATAGCTTTAGGAAGAAATTCGATGCAATTAAAGTTCTATAAAAGTGGTTTACAAAGCTGAGTGGGCCACATACCTGCCGCACGTAAGATGCAAACCATCGTCAAATCGAAGGTGGCAAAATGCAGATATCTGTTAGGTGAAGTAACAGCCACGAGGAACAAGTTTTTGGATATGCTTCAGTGATAGTTTTTGACGGAGACCTGTTCTGAATGCAGACTATGAAGGGCCTACAGCAACTACGAGGCATCATTAGCTTTCTCGGGATCTATAGAGGTAAATGTGCAGAATGGCACATCGAGTACCCGGATAGCATAGTTTAGTATTACTAACTCGTTTTTTGAACTGCTATCAGTACCATGAGCGAGCCATTAAGGAGTGATAACGTTAACAGTAATAATGATAATAATAAATCTAGTGTTTCCAGGGTTCTCGGGTGTCCAGCTGGATGCGATCGTTGAAGTCTCACGATATTTCGGCGAATAACCTTTCCGGCATCATCAGGTGGTTCTGATGGAATGGGCTGTCATCTCTCTCTCTCTCTCTCTCTCTCTCTCTCTCACACACACACACACACACACACACACACACACACACACATTACACACATCTTTTACTTTCCCCTCCTTAGGGAAGTGTATGGAGGAATTTATAGCCTGTTGGCTTTTACTCCACAGTGTATGTTGTGTGTATGTGGTTGTCTTGGATAGTTTTGGCTGTCTGTGTACTGTGGTGGTGTCTTGTACTTTCCTGAGCTTGGCGAGATGTTGGGTGTCTTAAGGATTAAGGATTGGTATTAGGACTTGGAGATTTTGGGATTTTTCTCTTCGACTTAGTCGTCGAAGAGTGTCATAGAGCGTTTGTGCTTATCATGGGACATGCCATACCGACCGAGGGAGTGGATGAGGTTTTTTCCAGATCTGGAAGAGCTCTTGTAAAAGCCTTAGCCAGATCTTGGAATCTTTCTTTGAGGAGGGGGATTTCGGCAGCAGTGTGCTGATCGTTGGTGGCGAATCCCATTGGCAGATGCAGTGCCCTCCTGAGGGCGCGGTTCTGCAGCCCCAGGAGTTTGTCCAGATGCTGCTTCGCCACGTATCCCCAGAAATGGCAAGCATACTCCATTACTGGCCGTATAAGGGCCTGATAGACGTTTATTCCTACAAAGCAGGGAAGGGAGCTGGTTGTGTTGGGGACTGGGTATAGGATGGACATTCTGGCATAGACATTCCTGTGGACCTTATCTGTGTGACGTTTCCACGTTAGTCCATCGTTATGCCGAGATACTTGGCGGATCTGCGCCAAGGGAGTTGGGATCCATGTAGGTGCCGGTAAAAGGGGGGGGGGAGGAGGGCGTTGAGGGGGTCTGCGTCTCACGAGCCTCCGTGTGACCAGCATAGCCTGTGTCTTTTCAAGGTTGATGGTGATGCGCCGTCGACGAGCCCAGATTACTGTGTCATCTAAAACCCTTTGTAGCCTACGAATGACCAGGTCCTTATTCACATTACGAGTGTAAAAAGCTGTGGCGTCAGCATACTGTTCGGTGAGCACAAGGGGGGCTGTGGGAGTGTCTGCAGTGTACAGACTGTATGAAACGGGCCCCAGGACCGATCTCTGTGGCACCCCAGCACGAATACGCCTTTTGGTGGAGGTGGCTGTTTCTACATTGACAGAGAAAATTCTATTGGTGAGATATCTTTGGATTAACGTGACTATGCTACTGGGGAACCCCTTTGTGCATTACTTGTATAGGAGCCCTTTGTGCCATACTGAGTCGAAGGCTTTGGCTACATCAAATAGCACTATCCCGCAGTAGCCTCTGTGGTTGAAGCCCTCTGTGGCTGCTTCCAACAGTCTCATGATCTGTTGTGGGGCGGAGTGCTTCTGTCGGAATCCGAACTGGAAATCCGGTAGAAGTCGCTCGTTAGTGATGTGATCTTAAAAGGGTATTAGCATGATGCTGAGAGTTGGTAAGAGGCTCACTGGCCTGTAGTGCTGCGGGAATAAAGGGTCTTTCCCTGGTTTGTGTATCATGACCACTTCCGTGTGTTTCCAGTAAGTTGGGAACTCGCGGGTACGAGTAATCTCATTGAAGACGTTCGCGAGGTGATCAATATCCTAGGGCGGGTGGTTTTTGACTAGCTGGTTGTTGACACTGTCGTGTCCTGGCGCCTTTTTTTTCGTAGGCCGGGACCTAATTACTTTTGCCACATCTTAGGGGGCAAAAGTGGGGGTTCGTCCTCTGGGTCCTCCTCAGCATTGAGGAAGGCAGCCAGTTGACGATGGACTACCTCTTCCTGTTCTGCCGCTTGGCACTGCTTCTCGAAGGAATCGGCGAACGCGCTGGCTTTTTCAGCATGGCTGTAGGCCAGACCGCGCTCACCGTGCAATGGCGGCATCTTAGCGCGTCTTTTGGTGAATTGCTCAGTTGCTTGCCATAGTGTGTGGTCGTCTACTTTGAGAGCTGTGAGGAGGTTTAGCCATTGCTGGTTTTTGTGCTCACTGAGCACTACCTCCAGATCTCTCTGTAGACGTTTGAGCAGCCTCCTGGTGGTCTGATTTCTGGTGATCTTCCACTCTTTTGCCACTCTGTTCTTGTGTCGAATTTGGGCTAGCAAGTGTTCCGGGAGTTGTGCTTGCGGGCGCGGGCCATCCCTTTGTGGGGGAGTGGCATCTTCCGCTGCCTGCAATATGGTACCTGTTAGGTTTTGTAGCGCTTGTTCTACTGTTTCGGCAGTAGTTGTTGGAGCGCGAGCGGTATCAGAGGCGACAGTTTCTCGGTATCGCTTCCAGTCCTTACGTTTATAAGACGTCTGGTACCGTGGTAGTGATACCCATTCTCCCACGTCGACCTTTAGAATTACTGGTTTGCGGTCGGAGGACATTCTGTTGATTGTTCTTGCGGCCACAAATCCCGTGATCCTCCTAGTAAGAGCTATGTCTAACAGGTCGGGCCTACCTCCATTTTTTGGAAAATGTGTGCGCTCGACTGGACCCCTTGATTCGAGGTAGTGGTCGCGCGCTATTTGTTGCAGTTTGGTGCCTACTCTGGAGGTTACTCAAGAGTTCCAATCTGGGTGTTTGACATTGGAGTCGCCTCCTATTATGACTTTGCCTTCAATTTACCTTATACCGGCTATGTCTCTCTAGTCTATCGCGTCTTGTGGGGGTGGTAGATTGCAACAATTGTTAGGGGTCCAGTGGCAGTGGTTACTTCCACCGCCACTGCTTCAATTTTATTGGTAGCTGATAGGTATACCTGGTGGTGTGGTATCCCTCTTTTTATGCACTTGGCCACTCCTCCGACTTGGGTTGGCCTGTCTTTACAGTAGCTAACGTACTTGGGAACTGTCGCTTTTATTCCTAGTTTTAGGTGGGTTTCACCCCATCGTGTATATGTCGATGGAAAAATTCTTCATGAGTTCTCTGAACTCGACCTCTTGATTAACAGTGCTGTCTGCGCTGAAGACGCACATTGTCAGGCCTTGGATATTTGGTCGTCTATCCATGATGAGGTTTTGAAACTACTGAGGAATTCGCGAAGTCCCAGAGGGGGGGGGGGGGGCGATTGCTGGACTGCTGCCTGAATGGCAACGAGGATCTGAGTGTTTTGCTTGTGGGCCTCCCTGAATTCCTTCATCATTTCCATGACGAGGTTCATGGTCTGGACCATAATGCCTAACAACTGATCCGAGGGGGTGAATTGAGTGTGGGGTTCCCTAGAACTTCCACTGTCTTGGTGGTGGACCTACACATACGGACTTATATTTACATGCCTCGAGTTGCCACCACTCTACACAACTCAGTGGGGTGCTCAACACACTGGTTCATAGGGCACACTTCATATCGGACGAACAATACCTGCACAAAGAACTCATACACCTAGAAAATGTGGTCCGCAAGAACGGGTACAGCAATCGACAGATCCAGACAACGAAAACACAGCAGAAACCCAGATGAAGAACAGTCCAAAGATGAGGAAACAGGCTTTGAATTTCAACCGTATTCAGACAACGTGACGTCAAAAATTGGGAGACTTCTAAAACAACACAAAATTGACACGGTCTTCCGACAACTGTCCAAGATACGCGCCTTACTGGGGCAAAGAAGGACGGATTTGGCCTCAAGAAAGCGGGCATATATAATATTCCATGTGGTTGCGGCAAATCCTACATAGGTCAAACAATCCGAATAGTCGAAGACCGCTGCAAAGAACGCCAACGCCACACGCGTCTAGGCCAGCCCACCAAATCGGCACTGGCAGAACACTGCTTGGAAACTGGACACAACGCGAAATACGAAGTTATCAAGATTCTGGTTCCTATCAACTTCTACTGAGACATCCTCTTCAAGGAGGACATTGAAATTCGCGTAACGGACAATCTCATAAATCGAAACACAGGTTTTCAACTCAGCAAGGCATGGAAACCATTACTTAACTCCATCAAGAAGTCACGCCTCATGCGGACTCAACATCATTCCACGACGGCCGCAGAGGACGCTCCACGGGATTCTGAATTTTCCACCACCCGGCGCGACGCCGGGGACAGCGCAGACCGGAGTCGGCGCCCGCAAACGGATTGTCGGCGGCCACAATCGAAGCGTCGGCCCCTGCAATCGGAATGTCGGCGGCCGCAATCGGACCGTCGGCTCAGGGAATCGAAGCCCGACTAACGGACATAAATAACACCGTCGATAATGAGCAGACAGACCATTCCATCAGAACTACCTGATGATGGCGGAAAGGTTATTCGCCGAAATATCGTGAGACCTCAACGATCGCATCCGGCTGGACACCCGAGAGCCCTGGAGACAACATATACGCCAGGAAAACCTCCGATCACATAATAAATCTAGCTTCACTTGGTTATCGAAACGCAAGGGTTGTACTATGCAATCGCAAAGCCGAATTTCGACACTGTGGTGTCCTGCCGATAGTTACCATTTTTCTGTGACCTACTGAAAAATAAGAGCTCAAGGTCCCTGGAATGATGACCTGCTTCTCACAGGCAAAAAACTTCTGTTGTTTCAGCAACGGCCAACCTGTCTCGCAGTTACAGCTTCGCATGCTTTCCGTCTATGTTGCAGTCTCGAATACTAGAAAACATTACGTCACTGTAGATCAGAATGTTGTGGAAGTGAGAAGAAAGAAGGCCTATTGGAAAGTCTGTGAAGTATATGCGTTACAGAGTGTAAAAATCTGTCTCATGGTAGCACAAAAATGGGGAGATACACAGAGAGAGAAAGCGTGGGAGGGAGGGAGGGAGGGAGGGAGAGAGGGACCGAGGGACAGAGAGAGAGAGAGAGAGAGAGAGAGAGACAGACAGAGAGAGAGAGAGAGAGAGAGAGAGAGAGAGTTGTCCTTCCCATTAAATTTATTGTTTGCTTTCTTTAGAAAGACATTGTAGTTAGTTTCTATGTATACGTAATAATTTTAGCTTTCATTTTGGATTCATTTTAACAGCCCACATCCTGCTGAAATTACAGGGTGACAATTATTAAACTATATGGAAAAACGTAAATCAGTTACAAACTACGGTGTGCACAAACTTTATTCAACATGTAAACGTCACTACAGGTATTCAGATTTAGGATATGACATGTTCAATATGCATGCCATCATTGGCGATGATGTGGCGCAGCCGGCCGGAGTTGCCGAGAGGTTCTAGGCGCTACAGTCTGGAACCGCGTGACCACTACGGTCGCAGGTTCGAATCCTGCCTCGAGCATGGATGCGTGTGATGTCCTTAGGTTAGTTAGGTTTAAGTAGTTCGAAGTTCTAGGGGACTGATGACCGCAGTTGCTCAGAGCTCAGAGCCATTTGAACCATTTGAAAGTGGGCTTTGTCGCTAAACCAAACCAAACTAATTCCCATCGTAACCCGCGGTCAGCCGTGCAGTTTGAACATCCTAACGCAAACCGTTCAGAAATTACAAGGATTTTATTTCATGTAGTTCAGTAATTGTATCAACCCTTTGAAAGCGACCACCCCGGCGTTTCCCTCAAGCGAGTTACGGTAATCACAGAAAAGCTAAATCTAGACGGCCGGGCAGGCATTTGAACCGCCATCCTTCCGAATTCTAATCAAATGTTTTACCATTGCGTCACCTCCCTCCATGGCGCACTATAGATCGTGTAATACTGATGTGTAAACATGTCATGATTATTTCTCTGAAAAATACAAGAGTTTGCTAGAAGAGACGTACCTTAAGGCAATTTATTGTCTTTTGATCTTATTAGTCCTACATTTGGCTCTTATAGTTCTTTAAAAGTTTGTTGTAAATTTTAAGTGAATGGATCTTGTCGTATTCCCAGCTACGTCTGTGCGACTGGTTTTTCTTGTTCTCGAAGGGACGTTATTTATGTTGACCATTTGACATCTGTATGTAGGAGTCGCTTCACGTTATTCGAAGATTTAAACTTGGTACAGTAAACCAGTTTTGTTGCTTCCAGGTCCTTAAAGAACGTTCTACGACGTTATTTTACGAACCCATTTAATTTTTTAGCCCGGCTGGCAACATATCACTATTACAGCCAGGGATCGTTTGCGTTCTCTTTGTCCACAACGCTGTACTAGTGAGTTATTTGTGGAACGACTAAACTAATTTTAAGAAATATTCAAACGATGCAAAATTACTCGTTTGTTTAAGAAATGGTTAAGAACATAAAATATGTGCAACAGCCTCTTCGCGCTATCGCGAAGTGAGGCGCAGTCACGGGAAAAGAATCGTCTACAGTCAGAAACAACCGAGTTGGTGGCATTCGTTCTTGTTTTAAATCGCATCAGGAGTGTTCCTGCAGCATTACATCAAGAAAGCTACTGTTTCGTCACGTTGTAGATCAGACGCTGCATCCCATTTTTCTTCGTTACCGACAGTATATGAACTAATTATTTAATGTAGATATCTCCATTTGAGACCGAAATGATCCAGTCTATATTCGAATTATCTTTAGCGTCATTTTGAAAATGAGTGGGGGAGCACACTTTCCAGACTATCGCCTCTAGCGATCTCTGTAATGGGACTTTAATGTTTTCCTTATTCCCTTTTTGAATAATAGCATTCACTTTATGTGTTCTGCAGCGTTTTCTGAAATTACTCCGGAAACAGGTTTTTCCAAATCTGGAAAACAGTTTCAAGGTAAAGCACGGACTTGTATCTAGGAATACACTTTCTGTTCAAATTTAAAATGTTGCAATGGAGAATATTTTGTCAATGCTTTGTTTAATAGTCTGTCTGTTACATTATTACTCTATTAAACATTAATAATCAGTATCTGAAATCAAATTAAGAATACACTAAGTATTATCGAAACCTCGTCACAAGTTAAAATATACAAGCTTTTGGCAACTAAAACAAATTTACATTTTCAATAGAGAGAAAATGTTTAAGGCATTACAGAAACTCACTTCATTTGCAAATATCACGTGTTCCTTGGCACAGGATCCTCCATTTCGAGGACCGACCGAAGTGCGTTTTAACCATCCACTCGTAATGTAACTAATTTTAAAATACAACTGAAGAATGAAGAATATGTTCAAAATAGCTTTAATCCATACTAATATTACATGTGCGATAGTAGCTCTGTCTGTTACGTTTTCGCGACTAAACCGCAGAACTCACCTCGATGAAATTTTGGATTGAGGCAGCTTCAACTCTGAGGAAGAACGTAGGCTACTTCAGAAAGTACCAGGGCATTCTTTGGTTTGAAAATATTACACGGGTTAGGGAAAAGTATTTACTATCTGAAATAGCTATTTCCTCTTTGATTTCTGAAATGCAACATATTTGTGAAAATACTTTTATTGGTTGATATGTTCTACGCAATACAAGTCATCATAATGAACACAATGGTTTTACAATCCTTAACGTATATAATACATATTTCGATACTAACATTATTAAATGAGAAATTAACTCGGTTACACAGTCTAGTAAATACAGCCACGACACACTCTGGTGCGAAAGTTGATACCGTTTGACAGTTGAAGCGACACTAGCGCTTCATGCGCTGAGAAAGGAAACAGTCACAAGCGTCGTAAGGATAATGTTTATCTTTATTTATTTTCTACTTAATTAACGGAAGAGTGGTTATATTTTGGCGTTCCATGCGTTAGTAAATTACCAAGCGAAAAGAATTGCCGTGAAATACATATAAAAACGATCGAATCACGCTGATTCAGTAACATAAGCTACAACTCATTCATAAAGAAATACTTTCGATTATGTCAATATTTACAGCTTATTCCGCTGAAAGCAAGAGAATGTAAACACGTTTCATGCTTGAGAAGCATATATTTCTGTTGTCTTTTGTTATTATCATAGGCACTCCTTGACAATTAAAATTTTTTAATGGAGTCCAGTGATTCGTCCTTTCTTACACTTCACTCGACTTTATACTACACGAATAGTTTTGTAAATATAATTATTTCGCTTGAAAAGTGAAAGAGTTGAAGATTCTTGCCTTTTAGGGCTCATATTTAGCAATACTTATAGAATTGGTTTTTCCAGTATTTGGAAACAGTTTTATTGATTTTGACTAATTTATTATCACTTCTGTGTGGTTTTCCCGTAAGCTACAGTCGTGGTGGCTTATTTAATACGTTAAGTAATGCAGGTATTACGTTCCGTATAGGTTTCCTACGTTCCACTTTCACTGGTTTTGTCTGGAAGTGTAGAGAACAAAACTCTGCTTTGATGCACAGAAATATGAATCTTACTATAAAAGGTCAGGTCTTCTGGTGTTTAGTAGCAAGTTTTCTTATCAGAGGAAAATGACATTATTCAGTAAACGTCTTTACGTTACAAGAGAACCGTAAATAAATTGTCCTGCAATTAACAGGTTCCCATATCTCCCAGGGTCCTTAGAAAACCAAATTATCACAATTGTAGTGTAATTTTTCAGTTATTGTCGATTTTTATAGCACTAAACGCACAACCTGGTGCAAAAACTATGTTACAAAGCAATGTACACGTTAGTGTTCGGACTCATCCGATATCGTATTCAGAAGTGTCGCCTGCTGACCGCTTGGAGCGCTGCTATCGCTGTGGGTAACAAAAACGAGACTGAATGTCGCGACTGTTATGTTACACTGTAATCTGTTAAGTTTTCGTTACCAAATCACTGAACCGACTTCGATGAAATTTGGTATGGAGATAGAATGAATCCTGAAGAAGAACATAGGCTACCTTACAAAGTAAAGTATATCAAAAAAGGCTTTAAGAGAGTGAAACTGGAAATGGAACACGATTTTTCACATCAGTGACCGTAAACCATGTTAAAAAATTATTGAATGGATTACGTAATGTACCGCGTTGTATGATGTATAGCTACTTCAATAGTACGATGCGTAGATGCACGCTCCTGCCATACTCATCTACGCAAATAGTTCGGCAATGCAGACATGTGAGAGCAGCTGACGCTATACTTACTTGCAATCATTCATCAGAACAAAAATGTTGACTTGCAAGTGCAGCTGTGAGTAACGTAAGTGTAAACTCCGTCCGCAGACCCTAGCGAAGCCAGTGGGACTGATCGAGCGGTGTGACATCCTTAGCCCACCGGATGCGGATATGGAGGGGCATGGGTCAGCACACCGCTCTCACGACCGTATGTCAGTTTCCGAGACCGGGGCCGCTACTTCTCAATCAGGTAGCTCCTCAGTTTGCCTCACAAGGGCTGAGTGCACCCCACTTGCCAACAGCGCTCGGCAGACCGGATGGTCACCCATCCAAGTGCTAGCACAGCTCGACAGCGCTTAACTTCGGTGATCTGACGGGAACCGGTGTTACCACTGCGGCAAGGCCGTTGGCAGCTGTGTGTAACAGTTGTTGTATTACACAGTACATAAACGTGTAATATTTACAAACGCTGCACAAAAAACCTCATGTCTAACACCAACAAAAATAGTAGGAGATACCGGGAAAAGCTTATGGCAGTGTCTAGAGTCAATTCTCTCAGGTGATTCCAAAATCAGCCACTGGATCGAAACGCCGACCAGAGAACATCATGTGTTCTTAAGAACACCATGTTTCACGTACAACGCTCTCCCCTACAGTGCACATGGGTCAGTTGGGGACTATGAGACATACAGCATGAATTTACATGTGTTGAATTTATCATCAGTCCTCTTAGCATCCTTGTTCTAACACACTTCATGAAACTTCTCCCCTGTTCTCCATGTACACGTTGTTCGCTGTTCCTTTTCCTTTTCTAGGATGTTTTGTGTTTGTCCTGTTGCTATGCGTTAGAAGGGAGGCACAAAAATCAGTTTCAAGCCTGCCCTAGGAACTTCAGAGAATGTCACAACATATGGACGGTTCAAACCCCCGTCCGGCCCTCGAGATGTAGGTGTGCCGTGATTTCCCAAAATCGATCCAGGGAAATGCCAGGATGGTTCCTTTGAAATGGGCACGACCAGTTTCTTTTCCCATCCGTTCGTTTGATCTATCTATAAAGACTGCAAAGTCAACAGTACGTTAAACTCTCTCTTACAGACGTTGTGTAATGAAATCCAAATTACTGCAATAAGAGTTAAGTGCTTTTATTGTGATGTCTCCATTTCAGCTGGATTGCCACCTTCCAACTATCTGCGGAAGTTACATAATATATTTTTCTATTTTATTTCATTATAAAGTTAGTTATCGTATTTTAAGATATAAGACTCTTGTACTTATGTCATTATATATATGGTTAGTGGTCTCTGTCTCTCTGTAATCTAGTACAACGTGGTGTGTATTTAGGACACTGACATTGCAAACTGTTTCGTGGTTTGTTGCTGTCGTTAATGTTCCTTTCACGTAGTTATTACGAGGGTGAGTAAAATGAAAACCTTAAATTTGTAATAACAAATCGAAATTTTGAGCCGTTATCCTGTAAGTTGGTAAGCGTGATAAAAACAGCGTGCAGAATGGCCTGTAAGTAGCAGCATAGTGCAGATGCGCACATACCGTCGCAGTATCAGTATAAAGATGGCCGCCCCACTTGCGACTTGCACCAGGGAAGAACAGCGTTCTGTTATTCGGTTTTTGCGTAGTGAAGGTGTGAAACCTATTGAAATTCATCGACTAATGAAGGTTCAGTACGGTGATGCATGTTTTTCACGGGAGCAAGTATACGAATGGAGTAGGAAGTTCGCAAATGGTGTGACTTCAGTGGAAGATGCTCCTCGTCCAGGTCAGGCACAACGAGTTGTGACTCCACAGAACATTGCAGCAGTTGAAGCCATGGTGAAGGAAAACCGCCGAGTGACACTCAGTGACATTGCAGCATGTTTACAGATTAGTCATGGGTCAGCACACCACATTGTGCACGATGTGCTTCAGTTTCACAAAGTGTCTGCATGATGGGTGCCACGGCAGCTGACTCCTGAAATGAGAGAACGACGTGTTGAAGCTTGTGAAGAACTTCTTCGGCGCTTTGAATGAGAAATTGATGGCTTCCTCGCAAGAATCGTTTGGGGACGAAACCTGGGTTCACTTCCACCAACCGGAAACGAAGAGAGCGAGCGAGGCATGGCACCATTCCTCATCACCAAAACCAAAGAAGTTTCGAACAAAACCACCAACAGGGAAGGTTATGCTGACTCTCTTTTGGGACGAAAAAGGCGTCATTTTGGAGCATTACATGCCTAGAGGGACCACTGTCACCAGTGCACCACACACAGATCTCCTAAAAAATCATCTGCGGCCTGCAATCAAATCAAAACGACGTGGATTGCTGTCAGCAGGTGTCCTTTTGCAACATAACAGTGCAAGGCCCTACACTGCCCGTACAACAGTAGCAACAATCACAGACCTGCATTCTGAGTGTCTTCCTCGTCCACCATACTCACCAGACCTTGCCCCAAGTGATTTCCATAGCCCGCATCTCGTGGTCGTGCGGTAGCGTTCTCGCTTCCCACGCCCGGGTTCCCGGGTTAGATTCCCGCCGGGGTTAGGGATTTTCTCTGCCTCGTGATGGCTGGGTGTTGTGTGCTGTCCTTAGGTTAGTTAGGTTTAAGTAGTTCTAAGTTCTAGGGGACTGGTGACCATAGATGTTAAGTCCCACAGTGCTCAGAGCCATTTGAACCATTTTTTTGATTTCCATATGTTTGGACCACTCGAAGACGCAATGGGAGGAAAGAAGTTCCGTTCTAATGAAGAGGTACGCCATGCGGTGCATGGCCGTTTTCACTGTAGTATCTTCTGTGCTAATAGGCCGCGTCACGTTGCTCTACAGTGCCTTCTCACAACAATCGACGTTTCGACCGCTCTGCTGGACTCCTTGTAAGCGTATTGTCATATCGCTGGCTTACTTGTGGAGTATCTTTGCGGGCAGCCGCGTCTGTAGTGAGTCGAGCACGGGACACGAAGCTGTTATGTTGTGTAGTGTGTAGCTCTGCATGTAAGAAGCATTGTTAGTATTCAGGTTCAAGTGTTGCTACAAGTGCTATTACAGTAAAGTGGTTAAATACGGAAGTAATTTGGAGGAAAGTGCGTCAAGATGTAATTAAAAATGAGCAGTGTTGCCGATAACGTGTTTGTGTACCCTCTCGTTGCGTGTCGCACAGTATCAATCATCCGCGCCGTGTTCAGTCTCCCAGAATGAACTGATGTGAATCAGTAGAAATTAGTTACCATAAAAGAGTGCAGTCAAGTGCCAGTGTCTTGTAGCGAGCGAAAGCACGTGCGTTCGATCATCGCGTTTCCGCATTATCAACAATCAGCCGCGCCGCGACGGTTACGCGCACGCTCGTCCGAATAATATTTCGGACTGTTAATTGGGATAAACATTTACGATTTAGAGTGTAAATAGTGCAACCTGTGGTTTCCATATCGTCTCAGAATGTACAGGGTGTTACAAAAAGGTACGGCCAAACTTTCAGGAAACATTCCTCACACGCAAAGAAAGAAAATGTGTTATGTGGACATGTGTCCGGAAACGCTTACTTTCCGTGTTAGAGCTCATTTTATTACTTCTCTTCAAAACACATTAATCATGGAATGAAAACACACAGCAACAGGACGTACCAGCGTGACTTCAAACACTTTGTTACAGGAAATGTTCAAAATGTCCTCCGTTAGCGAGGATACATGCATCCACCCTCCGTCGCATGGAATCCATGATGCGCTGATGCAGCCCTGGAGAATGGATGGCGTAATGTATCACAGCCGTCCACAATACGAGCACGAAGAGTCTCTAGATTTGGTACCGGGGTTGCGTAGACAAGAGCTTTCAAATGCCCCCATAAATGAAAGTCAAGAGGGTTGAGGTCAGGAGAGCGTGGAGGCCATGGAATTGGTCCGCCTCTACCAATCCATCGGTCACCGAATCTGTTGTTGAGAAGCGTACGAATACTTCGACTGAAATGTGCAGGAGCTCCATCGCGCATGAACCACATGTTGTGTAGTACTTGTAAAGGCACATGCTCTAGCAGCACAGGTAGAGTATCCCGTATGAAATCATGGCGGTGAATCGAGGAAGTGCAGTACATACTGACGAAACTAAAATGAGCTCTAACATGGAAATTAAGCGTTTCCGGACACATGTCCACATAACACCTTTTCTTTATTTGTGTGTGAGGAATGTTTCCTGAAAGTTTGGCCGTACCTTTTTGTAACACCCTGTAGATGTTCATACCAGACATAGGACAGTGTTGTGTTTTAACGTTGAGTGGCTCCCCTAAACCCGCTTGCATATTTCGACAGATAATTTCAGTCAAGCCAACAGCAGTGTGGAGCAGGACAATACGACCGCCGCGGGATTATCAGGTACGTGGTGTGGACAGGGCGCACGGTCAAGGAACGACAAGGCTGTATAAAGTACCCAGCCCATTCGTATTCCCGGGCGTGTTACATCCTCGTGACCGAGCGGTTCTAGGCGCTTCAGTCTGGAAGTGCGTGATCGCTACGGTCGCAAATGGTTCAAACGGCTCTGAGCAATATGGAACTCAACTTCTGAGGTCATTAGTCCCCTAGAACTTAGAACTACTTAAACGTAACTAACCTAAGGACATCACACACATCCATGCCCGAGGCAGGATTCGAACCTGCGACCGAAGCGTTCCCGCGGTTCCAGACTGCAGCGCCTAGAACCGCACGGCCACTTCGGCTGGCCGCTACGGTCGCAGGTTCTAATCCTGCCTCGGGCATGGATTTGTGTGATGTCCTTAGGTTAGTTAGGTTTAAGTAGTTCAAAGTTCTAGGGGACTGATGACCTCAGAAGTTAAGTCCCATAGTGCGCAGAGCCATTTTGTTACATCCTCTTCGTGGTCTTTCGGCGCTTACGGTTAGCTAAACTACGGCGTAATAATGTGTACTTTTATCTTGTTTACTTTGGTCCCTGGTAAGGAGTGACAGTGGCATGTGCTACAGCCGCGCTCGTCGGTTTGACAGTGGCCGGCGCCGGCCTTGGACCGGGTTTGGACAGCACAGTTGCAGGCCGCCGGCTGCTGGCTGCTGGCTGCTGGCGGCCGCCCCAGAAAGCGGTCCGCCAACGGCGCGTGTCACGCGAGCGCCGCGACCGCAGCTGCAGGCCTTGAGGCTGCCGGGCCGCCCCGAGCCCTCGACGCCAACGGCACTCGCCGGCGCTGACGCTGTGACCGCCGCCACCGGTCGCAGCTCGGCAGACGACTACGAGGCGGCCAAGTACTCTCCTCTCCCGCTGCTCAGGCGGAACGGACGGTGCCGCCTGAATGCTAAAACACGTGCTTCACCAAGTACCGTTATCAAACGTACAGATTTGTGACGTGTCACAGTTATGACAATGGCGATAGAGAAAGTTCTTATCTTACCATCTGTTTTTTATAGTTGGACCAAGACTGATCTTTCCAGTAATACACGCTACGGTCGCAGGTTCGAATCCTGCCTCGGGCATGGATGTCTGTGATGTCCTTAGGTTAGTTAGCTTTAACTAGTTCTATGTTCTAGGGGACTAATGACCTCAGAAGTTGAGTCCCATAGTACTCAGAGTCATTTGAACCAGTAATACACTACTGGCCATTAAAATTGCTACACCAAGAAGAAATGCAGATGATAAACGGGTATTCATTGGACAAATATATTATACTAGAACTGACATGTGATTACATTTTCACGCAATGTGGGTGCTTATATCCTGAGAAACCACCTCTGGCCGTAATAACGGCCTTGATACGCATGGGTATTGAGTCAAACAGAGCTTGGATGGCGTGTACAGGTACAGCTGCCCATGCAGCTTCAACACGATACCACAGTTCATCAAGAGTAGTGACTGCCGTATTGTGACGAGCCAGTTGCTCGGTCACCATTGACCAGACGTTTTCAGTTGGTAGGAGATCTGGAGAATGTGCTGGCCAGGGCAGCAGTCGAACATTTTCCGTACAGGACCTGCAACTTGCGGACGTGCATTATCCTGCTGAAATGTAGGGTTTCGCATGGATCGATTGAAGGGTACAGCCACGGGTCGTAACACATCTGAAATGTAACGTCCACTGTTCAAAGTGCCGTCGATGCGAACAAGAGGTGACCGAGACGTCTAACCAATGGCACCCATACCATCACGCTGAATGATACGCCAGTATGGCGATGACGAGTACACGCTTCCGATGTGCGTTCACGGCGATGTCGCCAAACATGGATGCGACCATGATGATGCTGTAAACAGAACCTGGATTCAACCAAAAAAATGACGTTTTGCCATTCGTGCACCTAGGTTCGTTGTTGAGTACACCATCGCAGGCGCTTCTGTCTGTGATGCAGCGTCAAGGGTAACCGCAGCCATGGTCTCCGAGCCGATAGTCCGTGCTGCTGCAAACGTCGTCGAACTGTTCGTGCCGATGGTTGTTGTCTTGCAAACGTCCCCATCAGTTGACTCAGGGATCGAGACGTGGCTGCACGATCCGTTACAGCCATGCGGATAAGGTGCCTGCCATCTCGACTGCTGATGATACGAGGCCGCTGGGATCCAGCACGGCGTTCCGTATTACCCTCCTGAACCCACCGATTCCATATGCTGCTAACAGTCATTGGATCACGGCCAACGCGAGGAGCAATGTCGCGATACGATAAACGGCAATAGCGATAGGCTACAATCCGACCTTTATCAAAGTTGGAAACGTGATGGTACGCATTTCTCCTCCTTACACGAGGCATCACAACAACGTTCCACCAGGCAACGCCTGTCAACTGCTGTATTGGGAAGTGTCCTCATTTCAGCGCGTTGTAGGTGTCGCCACCGGCGCCAACCTTGTGTAAATGCTCTGAAGAGCAGTTAAGTGCCATAGTGCTCAGAGCCATTTGAACCATTTCTTTTTGCTGCCACTATCGGACAGGCAACCAAGTGGCGCCAGTCAACGTGAGAAGAAGACAAACAACCGCAACCATGTCAGCTTAACGATACGGTCTGGCCTCCGACAGAGGACTGAAACCTACAAACAGCACCAACGCGAGCCGCAGCACAGCTCACCAGTGCCTTTCGCATGAAACTACCGACGCTGTTATAAGCCAGAGACTTCTAGTGGTCAGGGTTGCCACAAGTTCTGGAAATCAGGGTAATTTCGGGGAAATTTGAAAAAAAAAGAAACACTGGAAAAGTCTTGTTTTGGCTCAGTAGTGCAAAATTGTTTGGTACTAAGATGTCATGTTTCGTCACCGGCTGGGCGCAGCTGAGTACGTCCACAGCTTCCGTATTCTCTCATTATTACTGCTTCTCCCGTTCCCACCCAGCTTGCAGCTAGCCTAGCAGCTGCCGATGAGAGGTAGGGAGGCATGAGGAGTGTTTTGTTTAGGTCTGATTCTCAGAGACTGTTGATGTAGTGGCCGGAGCCAACGGTCGTGTGTGCACGAGTTGTGAATGTTTGTTCGCCCTCGTTTTCTGAGAGAGCCGTGCGGCTTCCCCCGTCGGAGGTTGGAGTCCTCTCTCGGGCGTGATGGTCCCGTAAGATCTTACCACGAGTTTCAAAGTTTTTCTTACAAAGCCTGTGGCCAAAAATTTAATTGTGGGAGTGTGATCGTGTTTTCCATGTGCTTGTCTGTGTGTCAGCGATCTTCTTTACGGTGAGTTGCTACCTATCATCATTAGCATTGATTCTCAGAGTATTTGTGCAAATTATCTGTTGCGTGGGTGATCACCGCGGCCTCATTTCATCAAGATGGTGTCTGAGACACTTGAATAGCTGGCCACGTCAGCAGACTACCAAGACGGACCAAAACCACAGGCCGTTTCTGTGGGTACCTCTAACGGATCGGGCCTGCCGATCTGAAGCCCATAGCTTCCCACTAATGTGCCGGCCCTGCCTGTCGGATATAGTCTCACCGATCTGCCCGCAGGCTGCTTCTGTCTGTGTGTGGCGCAATGTAGCGGATTTTCGTGGTTTATCCATGGACCCAGGTCTGTTATGCTCCTCGTCAGGTCAGAGGTCACAGGCGTTGTATTTCAGGAACTGTGGCTGTCTCACCGCAAGTACAGTGTGCAGTGCGGTCTTTTATAGACATTTTACCAATTCTAGTACATTTTGTCACTACGAAAGTAGTTTATATATGGACGATAAGAAGAGGAAAACTGTGGCAGTCGCTGGCAGCTTGTACGCTATGTATTCATGTATTTCTTGAAAGAAAAATCACACTGTACCTGTAGAATGATAGACATAACACAGTGGGTACTAACCGACAATAACGAACATAGCAGAACCAACATGTTACTAGCGGTCACCTATAGTGTTGATTTACACTACTCTTCTCCACCTTATATATTTCTTTCAAGAAACCTCCTTTTTTCTGAAGTTATTTCTGATAGCAGTGAAGGTACTTTAAAACTCTCAGCAGTTACGTACCTTTTCTTTGATGAAATCCTCCAAGTCTTCTTTACAGTTTTCCTATCAGGCTTAGAGATTTCACTCACTCGCAGATCCTGTTCATTGAATCCGGAGAAGGTAGCGGAAGGTGTAGTGGTGGAAATAAGGCTGCGAGGGCTTGTCGTGACTTGTGCTTGGCTAGCTTAGTCGGTGGTGCACTTTCCCGCGAAAGACAGAATTCCCTGATTCGAATCCCGGCCGGGCACAGTGTTTCATTATGCCAAGGAATTTCGAATCTGAATAGTTTACAGAAGTAAGACAATACTCGCCATACCGCCGGGAGCGGAACTGGCCAGTCTCCCTTGACTGGAATCCGCCGCACTACTGGACCAGGCCAGCGAGTGCATCACCCACCAGGCTACGACAACTACACTCCACTTTAGACATAGGACTATTTCAATTAGCAGTAGTAGTAGATTAAAACCCTAACAATACTAACAACTAGGGACTGCGGCGACAACACAGACTTGGCCAGCCCAGTGCCAGGGGCACGCTCACATGGGTTTAGCTCAGTGAGCAGGCCTTAAAACAGTAGGTTTGTAATACCAACTGGCACACCTGTAATCGCTGCAGAATAAACTAGAAAAATAGAATAGCTTAGCAGATTAACCTTGTCCACAATTAAGCCAGTTAAAATAATGAAATGTAGAACTTGCTGTATTTTTAGTAGTTTAATACATAGACCCACTAATTATTTAGGTGGTGGGTTATTTTGTATCTTCATATAGTTGTGATGTATTATGTAATAAAGTTTTTTTTTAAAGCAAAAAAAGAAAAGAAAGTAAGACAATACATAGCCGTCTGGTTAGCCGTGCGGTCTAACGCACTGCTTTTGGGGCGGGAAGACGTGCCGGTCCCCGGCACGTATTCGCCCGGCGGATTAGTGTCGAGGTCCGATGTGCTGGCCAGTCAGTGGATGGTTTTTAAGGCGGTTTTCCATCTTCCTCGGCGAATGCGGGCTGGTTTCCCTTAATTCGCCTCAGTTACACTATTTCGGCGATTGCTGCGCAAACACTTTCTCCACCTAAGCGTACACAATAATTACTCTACCACGCAGACATTGGGGTTACACTCGTCTGGTGTGAGACGTTCCACTGGGAGCCGAACCGTACAATAACTCTGGGTTTGGTATGGGGCGGCGGTGGGGTGCGTGGACTGCTGTAGCGTATTGTGGGGTTGTGAACCACTGACGGCTACGGTGGGGACGAGGACTCTCCGTCGTTTCTAGGTCCCCAGTTCCATACAATACAATACAAAGACAATGCATTGTTTTAGCGTCACTTAAATTTCAGAAAATTTTCTTACATTTTGCTGTTATGTTGGAAGCAAACTTACGCATGACATACAAAGCAAGGAGCGTATAACAAGCACATGCAAAGACGGCATTATTCGGGCATGCGTTAAGACATCGTGAAACAAGAACGAGCTGCAGACGCTAAAAACTATAGAGAGTGAGAGAGACTGGAATACATCCAAGAAATAACTTGGGGCATTGTTGCTGCGTTGTATTTCGCTTTGCTGGTGATTCGTGATGTCCCCCTCAACTCAGAGAAAAAAAACGCCCATCCGCAGGCGGTAGTTTGTTTCCCCACAGATATTATTAGTGTTTCAACAAAATAAATATAATATTGTGTTACTGCCCTAAAATGCGAAAATTAAAGAAATATTGAAACGAAGACGGACTTCTGAAGAAATGCTGAAACGCAGACGCTGATGTCATCAATGGTTTCTTTATTATATGATTTGAATACTTCAGATGTCATTCTGTAAATAAGATGAATTTTACATTTGTCAAATATCTATAAAATATTCCTGGAACGCTTCGGGCTTTCAGTTAACCCTCTTCTAAACTAGAACTTCGTTACGAAGTATAGAATCCAAGTTATTTTGCTTATGCGGTCCCGAAGGAGACTGGAACTGGCAAAAGAGTTAAATAAACTACATCTGTAGCGCACACAGATTTCTTTTGGCAGAGAGATCAACAAATTTAAGGCAATTGGATTCACACCGTATTGGACAGCTAACATTTGTTGTTAATGAAAACCCCCAGAGCTGTATGTTGGCTAATATCGCTAAGATCGGTATGTTTGCTACGTCGAGTAAGAGCGTTGTCCACACCAGGCCCCTTAATAAGCCGCATACTTATAAACAGCAACATTGTACGCGTGTAATAGAAGATGATTTCTCTGAATGGGCAAACAAACTCTGCAACATTGGTCAGGCAATGTAGTCGAATTTTCTGTCAATCAATATAAAGCAGCGGTTAAGCTTCGCCGGTTCCGATCACAGAGAGTTCCAGAATGATTCCTTTGGAAAGAGTGCAGGATGTTTCCTATCTCATCCCCTTGTACTGGCGAAAATATAAATCTTAACTCTCCTTCCTTCGCCCCTTTTTCGAAATTCAGGAAGTTTCTGGCGAGACATAGCAGCATAATAACCTCATTGACGTCAGCTGATGAACGAACCAACAATCAATACTGCTGTTATGACCGTCCGACCTCAGGAGTCGTAATGCGTCAGGATGACAGAGAGATGGGTGAATCACGCCAGGGAGTGCAAAGATACATAGACAAGTTTGGCATTCTTTTATTCCGCCGGAGAATACACAGTGCCTCTGCTGATCCAGGCGACGGTGACGCGACGTGCGTAGGTGTGTCACCGCAAACGCCAGCACTGGAATCTGCAGCTGTGGCATCCGGCCGCTCCATCCTTGCAGACGTAACAGCTCATGTCCTCGTCCGGCAGCGTGGAGGGCAGCGAGAGCCAGCCGAGCCGGAAGCCCCGCGACTGCTATCCGGAGCACGGAAGGCTATTCCCTCCAGAGCTATTCGTGGTCATAATGTAGGGCGCCGAAGGGTACTATCCAGCAGCCGTCGTTGCAGTAGAGCCCATGGCAGCTCCAGTGACCCATCCAGGGCAGCTCGGTCGGCGATTGTAAACAGCCTCGGACTCGGGAGGCCGCGAGATCGAGCCCCGGCTCCGCCCTCGCAGACGGCAGCTTGCAGTCCGTCGGACGACGTCACCCTGAGAGCAGAAGCTGGCCGCCTCCTGCTCCCCACGCCATGGCATCGCCAAGTTTGGCACCCACCTCGCCATGACTAGGACGTGTCTTTACAGCAGAGCCTGGTTAATGATTCAGCGGTCCGGTTGGCCGCCGAAATTCATCACCAGATGGTCGTTGTGGTTGGCCTGCAGTTTAAGCATGCGTCATTCTCTCTGGTTCCAGACGGGGATAGAATCGCTGTACAACTACTTGCCTTGAACCTCTGGGCTCCCTCATTTGTACTCCTTTTCCTACGCGTCTGATGTAGTCTGCATCTACATCTACATCTACATTTATACTCCGCAAGCCATCCAACGGTGTGTGGCGGAGGGCACTTTACGTGCCACTCTCATTACCTCCCTTCACTGTTCCAGTCGCGTATGGTTCGCGGGAAGAACGACTGCCGGAAAGCCTCCGTGCGCGCTCGAATCTCTCTAATTTTACATTCGTGATCACCTCGGGAGGTGTAAGTAGGGGGAAGCAATATATTCGATACCTCATCCAGAAACGCACCCTCTCGAAACCTGGACAGCAAGCTACACCGCGATGCAGAGCGCCTCTCTTGCAGAGTCTGCCACTTGAGTTTGCTAAACATCTCCCTAACGCTATCACGCTTACCAAATAACCCTGTGACCAAACACGCCGCTCTTCTTTGGATGTTCTCTATCTCTCCGACAACCCGATCTGATACGGATCCCACACTGATGAGCAATACTCAAGTATAGGTCGAACGAGTGTTTTGTAAGCCACCTCCTTTGTTGATGGTCTACATTTTCTAAGGACTCTCCCAATGAATCTCAACCTGGTACCCGCCTTACCAACAATTAATTTTATATGATCATTCCACTTCAAATCGTTCCGCACGCATACTCCCAGATATTTTACAGAAGTAACTGCTACCAGTGTCTGTTCCGCTATCATATAATCATACAATAAAGGATCCTTCTTTCTATGTATTCGCAATACATTACATTTGTCTATGTTAAGCGTCAGTTGCCACTCCCTACACCAAGTGCCTATCCGCTGCAGATCTTCCTGCATTTCACTACCATTTTCTAATGCTGCAACTTCTCTGTATACTACAGCATCATCAGCGAAAAGCCGCATGGAACTTCCGACACTATCTGCTAGGTCATTTATATATTATGTGAAAAGCAATGGTCCTATAACCCTCCCCTGTGCCACGCCAGAGGTTACTTTAACGTCTGTGGACGTCTCTCCATTGAGAACAACATGCTGTGTTCTGTTTGCTAAAAACTCTTCAATCCAGCCACACAGCTGGTCTGATATTCCGTTGGCTGTTACTTTGTTTATCAGGCGACAATGCGGAACTGTATCGAACGCCTTCCGGAAGTCAAGGAAAATACCATCTACCTGGGAGCCTGTATCTAATATTTTCTGGGTCTCATGAACAAATAAAGCGACTTGGGTCTCACGCGATCGCTGTTTCCGGAGTCCATGTTGATTCCCACAGAGTAGATCCTGGGTTTCCAGAGACGACATGATACACGAGCAAAAAACAAGTTCTAAAATTCTACAACAGATCGACGTCAGAGATATAGGCCTACAGGTTTCGGTATCTGCTCGACGACGCTTCTTGAAGACTGGGACTACCTGTGCTCTTTTACAATCATTTGGAACCTTCCGTTCCTCTAGAGACTTGCGGTACACGGCCGTTAGAAGCTGGCCGCGGTCCCCACATGTGGTTGTTAGCTGTGGTTGTAGCTCCAACGTATGGGTTTCTCAAAGCACCTCACTGCCACGTGTTAGGTCTGATAGTTCCATATCCGTCTCCACACTTGTTTATACTGCCCAACGTGTCGTGCTTCCTCGCCTACGAGCGGTGTCACAAACCTACCTCGCAGAAACATTTGCTTAATAACAAAACTCCGGTTGCTCGCTACCTCTTGTATCCATCTGTCCCTTAACATCTACCTTCCAGCCATAGCTGCGCAAAATTTTCAAGAATTCCCCAAATCCATGTCCATACGAATTCGTGGCGCAGCAGTGCACTCCAGAATAATAAATAATAGGACTCGTTTCCTGTTTCATGAAACAGTATGCACTGCAAGAGGAAAGCTTTCCAGAAGAACTGAGTGCACCAGAAGTCCTTTATAAATGCTCCAAGCAGTAAACTTTGAGAGTGCTTCGGTACTTTGATAAGCAACTCTACAGCAATGGACGGGACGCTACTAGAGATTAATAGGTTGGTACGAGCTCTCATAAGTGATAAAAATAGAATGGCATACAATTTATTTCATGTGGGCTTTGCAAATTTTTTATTTACATAAAATTATTGCGCCGACTCACACAGCTCTTCTCTGTGTCATTCTTCATGAACGTGAGATGTCACACGAAGGGATACACATAGGATAGATTTTTAGAAGTTTTGATAAAAATTTCATGTAGCGTTGCTCTTGGGGGACGAAAATAAAAAGAATTGTTACTTTTTTTTAATGTCGAAAAAGTGAATATTTTGGTGGACCACTTGGCAACAGAATCAGGGATTGATTACACTATTATAATAACATACGTTGAGCATTAAATACCTGAATAAGAGCAGCATATTGTTATATATATTTGAGATCGTTCGGAAGAAACATTATCATTTCTGTGTATTTTTATAGTCGCGATGTAGTCATACCCGGATCAACACTAAGGGACCAGAAGATTTATAGACTTTAAAAGAAATGCAACACTACACAAAAAAGTTGGTTCAGAAATAATAGGAAAACGATAATGTTCCTTCTGCCTCATGCTGCGTTCGGCCCATCAGCGTGATCGTAATTTCTGGTGATGAACTAACACAAATTGATTATCAACTGATTGAATGAGGAGATGGAAATAATCAAGGTTAATTTACTAAAATAAGCACACTTTTCTGTAACACACTTTTTTTAATGCTACGTACCTTTTCATATTAAATTACAATAGATGACCATTGTGGTTAAATACTTTATACATAACAGTCAAAATGTCCTCTTGATTCTGTCTGTTCGTAATCAGTTACAAGAAACTACATGTTTTCTGATTGAAAGAAATAACAATTAGCATATTCACTCAATATTTTCACATAAAATATAAAATACAGTTGCGGAACGCAGCAAGTCCGCGTCCGCCTTTCATAGAATACCAACAGTAAAAGGTGAGGCGCCAAAAGCCTCATTTGTCTTGAAAAACAGAATTCCTTTTAATACCATTAATCGATACATGTACATAGAGATTTACAGGTACCGCGCAAGAACGGCAAAGATAAAGAATAAGAGACTCTGTCGCTGCTATGCGATGGTTCATTTCTTTTACTTTACAATCGTTCGATAAGTTTAGGCCATCAGGCATTTACTATTGAGCGTATATTAATGTTTGTGAGGCGAAAATTACTAATATTACAGCCAACAGCCTTTGCAACGTACTTTGACCCTCTCAGAAATCTACTGTTTTGAAAGAACTCACTGAACAGCTGGTCTGATCTTGAATAATGAGCTGTAGGTCTGTTCACGCCAAACTAGTACCTATGACTGTGTAATGAGGTGCTATTCCGTTACGTAAGTTAAAATTTTGCAACTATTGCTCAAAATATATTTCTACATGAATGGAAGGAAATAAATTCATTACTGAAGCACGGTATAAAATTAGCAAGATTTGAAACAAATCAGTTTTTCGCAGCTGAAAGTGTGCTTTTAAGAGGGACGGGAAGATGTTCACTTTATAATTTAAATGATGGAATCACTTTTACACAATTCACGAAGAATATAGAAGTGTCATGCTGAAAAACATTTTACATCAACTTCCTCCCATGTTTCTGACTGCGGCGTTCCGTAGTATTAGTTTTTGGAAACAGATGTGTTACAGAACAACTGCAATTTGGTCTTCTCTGGCAATAAGCTATTAAAATTGTGTTGATAAAGATTTTTCTGTTTTGTCTCTTCATTTTCAGCGATTCCAAAAATACGTGACTTAAATCTTATATAAGCAAATCTAAGCTCTTAAAACATGTTCAGTGTAAAGTTTTTTGTGCAAGTTGTAACGATCTTTGCTCTATTACGTGGATGGCACTTACGTTTCCGTAACTGAATTTTAATGGCCGTGGTGTTTTAAAATGACCGTATCATGTAAGACTCCGAGATAAGAGGTTCGCGGCGTAATTGTTTTCTTTCTAACTCTGCTGCTGTCAGTCTCTTGTCTGAGCAGAAAGAAGGAGGCTAATGCCATGATACTGGTACGAGAATTTGTCAGCATTCTCCATTCCTCGTATTCTTGACTTTGATTTCAGGCTTTAACGTAGCCCTTATGCATACCTCTGTGGCTCTTGGCGAACTGTTTACAGATTCATATACCGTGAATTATCCATGAAAAGCAGATTAAATAAATATTTTATATGGTTGACACTGTCAAGCTAGGAAGCGATCTAGATTAATGCAGAAACAGAAGTACAACTTCAAACAGACTTTATTGTGATGAGCAGTTTCAGCAAACTACGCTTCCATCATCAGATCTGTAATGCATAGATGAACATATCCAGGCAGAAGTGTGCTTGAAGATGTTCATCTATGCTTTACATATCTAATGATGGCATAGTCAACTGCAAATCAGAAGTCTGTAGAAGGGATGCACTTACCAGGTAATGTTAGACTTGGTTTCAGAAACCCCATGCGCCGATAAGTACATGCGACACAAGTAAAACTAAGTAAAACCTCTTGCAAATCACTGGCTGTAAGAAAGTCATAAATTAGAGCAGTGCAGTGTTCTTATCATCCAGAACAGATTAAAGTTTCTTACTCTTTTCGAAAAACCAAACCACTGTCGATACTGATCCAATGTTTCAACACGTATTTTTCGAAACACCTCTTTGGAAACGAAGCAATAGTTCAGCTGGGACATGAGTGGAAAAGGCAGTATTAAGGCTTTCCCAACGTTGTCCAAGAGGAAAACGTGGAAAACAAATTTATTTGGCCGTATGGGGATCTAAACATTCCAACCCCGAATACAAATCTAATTCCTAAACCATTGTAAACACTACGTCATCTCAGTCAGTGAAAATAGGGTGACGATTAGAATCCTAATCTAGATTGTTTGTTTTGGGCGTAAAGATTTAGTTTGCGTGATTTACTTTATAATAGATTGATGGCCTGGTCCAGATCATCGTGAGATAGAAGTGTGTGACGAGTGAGGCTTTCTGTGTAGCATGTGATTCACATCACGCGACAGTTTCATGCCAAGTTTAAAACCGCGTCTTTAAATGGTAGAACTAGGCTGTGTATGGCTTGTACGAGATTTAGCCAGAAATTACAGTTAGGCTACTGAAATTCTATGCCACCGTAACAAAAATAGACATTGTTTGAGGCCTGTGAAAGGCAGACAGTTTGTACCGAAGTTGACGTTAAAGAAAGACTCGCGTTACGAAATGTTAGTGTTCGTGCTATTGACGAGCACAATCGCTACTTAATGACACTGCCACACGTGTGACACTCCCGAACGTGCTGGCCTGGTCTCGTTGTCACGCTTCGGCGTGATGGGTGCCGATGGTTTCCTATATCTTACGTAAGGCGTTTTACGTAACGCCGTGCTACGGCTGTGCAGGAATAAATGGCATTCACTCGTATTTCTGTCGCTACTCATATTTAAAGCATCTTCTTTCACATTTCCAAATTTATCCGGAACATAGCACTATTTATCATTTTTATTCCTGCCAGATATCGTGTTATTTCGCATTCCTACGAATAGATTTTTACTGAAACAAATTTCATGGTGTAATATATCTGTTATTCCTGTCTGTAGAAACTGGTTTCGTTACTCAATGAAAGCCATGAAATGGCCTCATATAATAAATATTGTGTAACTTAGAGCAAAGGCGCCTTAGGCAATAGAAGGGCTCTCTGAATGTCCTAATATTACCCTCCGGGTTCACTAGTAAGACGATTCTATCCATTTGAAACAACTACAAGTGCAGAAACAGAGATTGATTTATATGTAAAATATTCGTTGTCAAATGAGTGTAGGAGACTTTTGCCATCATATGTGTGGATACCTTCAGAAATAACATTTACGCTGTATATTCTTCTAGAAGGGTTTCTCAGGAACTGTTTTCAATTATTCGCTTTACTGCTTCTTCATTTCTAAACTTATCTGTCTGCTTGATTTTTAAAATCATTCTATAGTAAGGGAGAGTGTTCTAACTTCCATACCTCTCAGACTTTCAGCTATAGCTAGCCCTATAACAGAAGTTTAATATGTGTTCTCAATCGATTTTTAATTCCTGGCATTCACGTTTTGTATACGAGTGTCTTTGTCTGAAACGTGAGAAACTGTTCAAAAGTAAAAATGGTCATGTAGTCCTACCTAAGAACAACTACTCTACCAAAATATAGAAGTTATGTATACCTGGAAATTTTGCCAATACTGTATTTACTAGTCTATCTGTTATATTTTAACTCTGCTAGTCAAATTAAGTTACCAAAAAGTAATTAGAAGTTAAATACATCTTGAAGTAGAAGCCATTGGAAACTCACACAAAATACCATATTAAGAGAGGTCAAATTGTTAAAGACACTGAATAAACTCACTTCATTGTGGTAGAAGTCTTTCTGCTTCTAGGTACAAGATGGTGCACGACCGACCAACTAAAGCTTAACTGTCCACATATTGCATACCGTAACTAGTTTCTACAAAATACACAGTTTTACATGCCTTAACATTCTGTAACTGAAAATTTAACAGTTTTTCCCAAATAGCTGTAATATAATACACACTACCTCAAAGTGGAGAATTCTAGATATTTACAAATGTTGCAGAACACTGCTTCATGTTGCACAACAACAAAAACGATAGTAAACGCCGGACACAGCTTACGATGGACTCTAGCGAGTATTATTCCAGTCGTTCACTAGACTGCCGCTCCGGGCAGGAAATACACTCCTGGAAATGGAAAAAAGAACACATTGACACCGGTGTGTCAGACCCACCATACTTGCTCCGGACACTGCGAGAGGGCTGTACAAGCAATGATCACACGCACGGCACAGCGGACACACCAGGAACCGCGGTGTTGGCCGTCGAATGGCGCTAGCTGCGCAGCATTTGTGCACCGCCGCCGTCAGTGTCAGCCAGTTTGCCGTGGCATACGGAGCTCCATCGCAGTCTTTAACAATGGTAGCATGCCGCGACAGCGTGGACGTGAACCGTATGTGCAGTTGACGGACTTTGAGCGAGGGCGCATAGTGGGCATGCGGGAGGCCGGGTGGACGTACCGCCGAATTGCTCAACACGTGGGGCGTGAGGTCTCCACAGTACATCGATGTTGTCGCCAGTGGTCGGCGGAAGGTGCACGTGCCCGTCGACCTGGGACCGGACCGCAGCGACGCACGGATGCACGCCGTAGGATCCTACGCAGTGCCGTACTGGACCGCACCGCCAATTCCCAGCAAATTAGGGACACTGTTGCTCCTGGGGTATCGGCGAGGACCATTCGCAACCGTCTCCATGAAGCTGGGCTACGGTCCCGCACACCGTTAGGCCGTCTTCCGCTCACGCCCCAACATCGTGCAGCCCGCCTCCAGTGGTGTCGCGACAGGCGTGAATGGAGGGACGAATGGAGACGTGTCGTCTTCAGCGATGAGAGTCGCTTCTGCCTTGGTGCCAATGATGGTCGTATGCGTGTTTGGCGCCGTGCAGGTGAGCGCCACAATCAGGACTGCATACGACCGAGGCACACAGGGCCAACACCCGGCATCATGGTGTGGGGAGCGATCTCCTACACTTGCCGTACACCACTGGTGATCGTCGAGGGGACACTGAATAGTGCACGGTACATCCAAACCGTCATCGAACCCATCGTTCTACCTTTCCTAGATCGGCAAGGGAACTTGCTGTTCCAACAGGACAATGCACGTCCGCATGTATCCCGTGCCACCCAACGTGCTCTAGAAGGTGTAAGTCAACTACCCTGGCCAGCAAGATCTCCGGATCTGTCCCCCATTGAGCATGTTTGGGACTGGATGAAGCGTCGTCTCACGCGGTCTGCACGTCCAGCACGAACGCTGGTCCAACTGAGGCGCCAGGTGGAAATGGCATGGCAAGCCGTTCCACAGGACTACATCCAGCATCTGTACGATCGTCTCCATGGGAGAATAGCAGCCTGCATTGCTGCGAATGGTGGATATACACTGTACTAGTGCCGACATTGTGCATGCTCTGTTGCCTGTGTCTATGTGCCTGTGGTTCTGTCAGTGTGATCATGTGATGTATCTGACCCCAGGAATGTGTCAATAAAGTTTCCCCTTCCTGGGACAATGAATTCACGGTGTTCTTATTTCAATTTCCAGGAGTGTATTATGTTCTCCTAGATGCTGGAAGGTACCACGATGAAATTTAAAAATATTGAGTCACTCACGTTGATTTGTAATTTGAACAAGTATTTTCTTTATATTTTTCGCACGAATGGTCTTCAGTATATTGACTAAAAACTTAAAATGCAGTCTGAGGGGCTTTTACGTAAGGGCGGCAGTTAATGACTGATGCTACAACACTTCACTATAAAAATCGTATGATGCGATCACGGCACTCGACAGTCTGTTCACAGTTCTCAAAATACACTGTTGTCTGCTGTCCTAAACTACTATATTCCTCTCAGCTTGATCATTTTCGAACGCCACTGTATACATACTTGTCCTCAGTTGTGGCTACCAGCCCAATACTACCCCCAGATGGGCTGCACGTCCGGGTCTTAGCGTCGCTCAAACTCAACTGTGGCCGCCCTATCCACCCCTGCCGGTCGGGGTGGACGAGCGGTTCTAGGCACGACCGCTACGGTCGCAGGTTCGAATCCTGCCTCGGGCATGGATGTGTGTGATGTCCTTAGGTTAGTTAGGCTTAAGTAGTTCTAAGTTCTAGGGGATTGATGACCTCAGAAGTTATGTCCCATAGTGCTCAGAGCCATTTGAACCATTTGAACTCGAAACGACTGCCTAACTCCAAACAGTGTTTGACAAAAGTTAAGAATATTCTAAAACCAAACAGAAAAACACATATGATATATTGAAAAATATGGACATTTTCTGGATAATAACAATTTAAAGTTCAATTTTTTGGATCTGCCACCGATTTTTCCACAAAGAATGTTCTTGTGACTTGATATTGCTTTTCCCGGATTTTTTTATACTAAACGTATATAAACAAATAAAAATTCATACTTCATTATTCATCTACCTCTTTAAACTTTATAATGATGCCGCTAGTTTCGTCTCCTTAAATTTATTTATTACCAAGAACACAGTTTCTCTCAGTCCAATCCAAAATTCCGACCTCTCATTCAAAAATGCTACAGATATTACTGAATCGGCTATGAATGCTCCATGTAGCTCTTCTAGCCGCATCCGTAGACACTTTGTTGATATTAATCGGCCAAAGCATTGCCGAAATATTATGGTTTTAACTTACGTAAATTTAAAATTTTTAAGATAATAATAACTTTTAAACTATTTTATATTTTTGTGGCGCGTTTACATAATTTAGCTTTACATATTTCTCTGTACATGAGTGCCAACTCGCACCTCCGTGTCACTCTTAGTTTTGTTTTTGTCAATTTTTCTTTGGAACATAAATTCCTCCAAGCGCACAGACATTGTCATAGGCCCTGCTTAGCTCCCGCTCGGGTTTTCCCAAGGCCCGCATAAACTCTAGTCGCTCGCTACGGCCCCGTAGCAACCGCCAGCCACATGCTCTGTGGCTGGAAACTGCAGCTCTAATCTCTCCTCACAGCTTGTACGCTAACATTGTGCAATAATTCTCTCACTTTCGGCTCTTGCAGTCTTGCGTGGATGATATTTTCCGAAAGTCACCACACCAAAGTGAATAATCGTTTTGTTGCCACTTCCCCCAATGACTTTAGAAATTCTGATGGAATGTTACCTATCCCTTCTGCCTTACTTGTTCCGAAACCCCCCAAAGCTCTCTTCAGTTCTGATCCTTACTGGATCCCCTGTCCCTTTTATATCGCCTCTCGTTTCTTATTCTGTCACAGCAGACGAATCTTCACCCTCATGTACTCTTTCCACCTATCTGCTCTCTCCTCTGCACTTAACAGTGGAATTTCCATTGCACTCTTAATCTTAACACACTTGCTTTTAATTTCACCGAAGGCTGTTTTGACTTTCCTATATGCTGAATCAGTCTTTCCGACAATCATATCTTTTTCAATTTCTTCACATTTTTCATACAGCTATTTTGTCTTAGCTTCGCTGCACTTCCTGTATATTTCATTCCTCAGCGACTTGTATTTCCGTATTCCTGAATTTACCTGAATATTTGGTACTTTCTTCTTTCGTCGATCAACTGAAGTATTTCTTCTGTCACCTACAGTTTCTTCACAGTTACCTTCTTTGTACCCTGTTTTTCTTCCCAACTTCTGCGGTTGCCCTTTATAGTGATGCCCATTCCCCTTCAACTGCACTACGTACAGGGCTATTCTTTATTGCTATATCTTAGATAAATTCAATCATTTCGCATCATTCCTTAGTACTTCTGTATCCCACTTCTTTGCGTATTGGTTCTTTCTGACTGCTCTCTTAAACTTTGACACGGACTGCGCGGCCCGTCCCGCCGAAGGTTCGAGTCCTCCCTCGGGCATGGGTGTGTGTCTTGTTCTTAGCGTAAGTTAGTTTAAGTAGCGTGGAAGTCTAGGGATCGATGACCTAAGGTGCTAAGCAGTTTGGTTCCTTAGGAATTCACGCACATTTAAACATTTTATCTTAAACTTCAGCTTACTTTTCATCACTGCTACATTGTGATCTGAATCTGTATCTGCTCCTGGGTACGCCTTACAATCCAGTATCTGACCATTATGTAATCTAACTGATATCCTCCCGTATCACTCGGCCTTTTCTAAGTATACCTCCTCCTCTTGTGATTCTTGAACAGGGTATGCGCTATTACTAGCCAAAATTTATTACAGAACTCAATTAGTCTTTCTGCTCTCTCATCCCTTGTTCCAAGTATGTATTTATTCTGCCGAACGTTCTCTTCTACTCTTTCCCCTTCAACTGCATCCCAGTTCTCCGTATAATATTCTCGTATACATTCGCTATCTCTTCTTATTCAGCTTGTGACGTCAGCATGTTATCTGAATTGTCGTTGGGGGTGTTGGTTTGTTGTCGATTCTGGTAAGGGCAACCCTATCACTGAACTGTTGACAGCAACACACCCCCTGCTCTATCTCCCTATTCATAACGAATCCCCTCCCGTTACACCATTTTCCGCTGCTGTCGATGTTACCCTATACTCATCTGGCCAAAAATCCTTGTCTTCTTTCCATTTAACTTCACTCACCTCTACTATATCCAGATTGAGCCTTTGCACTTCCTTTTTCAGTTTTTCTAACTTCCCTATCACGTTCAAGCTTCTGACGTTCCACGCCCCGTCTTGTAGAACGTTATCCCCCTAGGCAGACCCCTAACGGAGACAGTTATTTGTTGTGATTTTTAACAGTTACACAACCGACAGTAGCTTACCCCGAGATTGTTCAGCGTGGTACCAGTTGCAGATCAAAGCAATGGAATCTAGCAAATACAACCTACTGATTTCTTCTGCGGCCTGGCGATTTAGTTTGTGGTCGTAGGGTTCACTTGCTGTGGGGTTTACTATTTCATGAAGAAGTTATTTCATTTTCAAAGCCCGTGGCCAGATATCTTATCTTCCTAATGTCAGAGTCGTCATTTAACTTAAGGAAGGAAGATCGTGAGCCCCGTCTATCTGTGAATCGTGAAACATCCGTTCTGTGTTTTATCGTATTTCAGTTGTTCGTGTCTCGCGTTTTTTGAGATGGGTATTAGAAACCAGTGAAAGTTTGCGGAAAGGACCGCGGAAAGCAGTCTAAAAATCACGCCTTGGCTGGCTGATGAACCAGATCAGTTGTCGTTAATCCGACGATCAGATTCGATCCAGATGTCGCCTACCTCTCTCACTGTCGTAGAGCAGCGCGCATAGCGTCAAGCTATACTAGCAACAGGAACATTATCGTGCTCACTATGAAAATCCGCGGTTCGAAGCTGTTGCCGCAACTTGGGAAACATGCTGTTCTATAGAATGTTTTCACATTTCCAAACATTTGAGAGTGGCCGATGCTAACGGCTAGAACCCAAATCAAGGAACCCAAATCTTCGAGTAAGGACTCCATCTTCAGAGAATTTTAGTTTCGTCACGTCACACTCAGGAAATTATCGTTCGGCTGGGACGCGTTAGGTCCACACACTTCCATTTCAGTGCTACATGATATAAAAGACTTATAATTCTATAAAAGCTTCTTCCACTACTCTATGGAACAATGACTTTGTCTCTAGCACTAATGTAAACGTTTTGGCTCAGGTCCTAGTAGCTTTTGTAGGATCGTTCTGTCACTATTCCTAATCCCTAAGCAGCAGTGAAAATCACCGGCAGGGACATTTGACGACTGGCTGGTGCAGTAATCACTGAAGCTCGGTGGTGTGTCAATTAATACTTAGGCTTACTACAACCATGGTTTGGGAGCTGAAAGCCGGCCGCGGTGGTCTAGCGGTTCTAGGCGCTCAGTCCGGAGCCGCGCGACTGCTACGGTCGCAGGTTCGAATCCTGCCTCGGGCATGGATGTGTGTGATGTCCTTAGGTTAGTTAGGTTTAAGTAGTTCTAAGTTCTAGGGGACTGATGACCATAGATGTTAAGTCCCATAGTGCTCAGAGCCATTTGAACCATTTTTGGAGCTGAAACACTCGTCACACAGTGAGCGTTCTTCATGCAGTAGGGAAACGTGTTTATGCAGTTTATTTGTTTATACTAGTCATGTACAGGCTACTGAGGAGAAATCAAAAATAAATGAAGCCAAAGGCTCCTATGTCAAGTTCAAAAGTCTTTGACTCAATCGAATCGCTAAGCATTTTTCTCTAAGAGCTCTTAATGTTGACGTAAGGCTCAAACAATCTTTTTTTTTTTTACTATTAAAAACAGTCTTGATCACAATTTATTTATTACGGTGACCAGTTTCGACCACCACTGTGGTCATCTTCAGACCAATGAGTAAGAACCTCCTTCTGGTGGTAAATAGCTACTAAATTTACCACCAGAAGGAGGTTCTTACTCATTGGTCTGAAGATGACCACAGTGGTGGTCGAAACTGGTTCAGACCAATGAGTAAGAACCTCCTTCTGGTGGTAAATCGCTACTAAATTTACCACCAGAAGGAGGTTCTTACTCATTGGTCTGAAGATGACCACAGTGGTGGTCGAAACTGGTCACCGTAATAATAAATTGCGAGAAAGACTGCTTTTGATAGTAAATATTTGTTACACATTGATCACTGTTCACTCCCACAATGTATTCAAAAGTAATCAAACAATCGTCTTCCAGTTCCAGTTTTCTACCCACGGATGCCATTTATTTTGCTTCAAACAAGTACGCTCACTATCCACTCAAGCATGATATGGCAATAGCATTTCGCATTTGTTGCTTCGTTAACTGGCTGCACTTCTGCATAAGAAAACGAGACAAGACGGTCGTGGAACAGGTTCTTACGCAGGTAGTTATTACCCATTTTGGAGGAAGGATTCGAGTGACAGTTCGCAGGCGCTGGAATAAGCACAAAAACTTGATGAGCAACCGGTTGTGAAGGCATGGCAGTACTGGCTTTCAGCCTGGGTTAAAGGAGATGTGATGTTAGCTATTGGGCGATGTACTTGTACAACAGATAACGTGACCTTTTTGAGAAAAAGTACAGAATAATAGGGATAGTTATTAAATCAAGTGTGCAACACATTTAAAACGGAATTCGTGTTAACGATAACTGGAAAGAATAAAAGCAAGAAGGAGCATAATGAGTCGCTAAGAATTCAAACTGATGAAAATTGGCACTATTGGATATAGCTTTCTCCTACAAAATAAAAGTACTGTTATCACAGTTTGGCATAGAATTGAAGAATAAATAGTACATTTCAAGTAGAACATTGTATACAAGCGAAACGTGATCAGTGGGAAAACGGGAGGACACTGGATGTAGTTGAAACATGGTGGTAGGCAAGGAGGTTAAGAACTAATTCGAGAGAGAGAAAGAGAGAGAGAGAGAGAGACAGAGAGAGAGAGAGATTGCAGGTTTCTGTAAACATCGCAGCACAACATCTGCCTTGATAAAGGTAACAGATGATCTGAAGCTTGCCATGGTTGCACAAGAGGCAACAACTATGTGCTATTCACAATTTAGCAAAGCGTTTAACACTGTTGACTTCGACAGTTTGCTAGCCAAACTCAGCAGCCTAAATTTTTCGCCATATGCAGTGCAGTGGTTCCTCTCACATCTGACGTCACGCCAGCATTGCAGCATGTCCGGCACCATGAAGTCACAATGGAGGCAGGTATTATTAGGCGTCCCCCAGGGTTTGGTATTAGGTCCTATACTCGTTTCATTATACGTAAATGATATGTCATAAGTTTTAACGTACTGCCAAAACCACATGTACATCGATAACCTCCAGTTGTACCTAAGTGAAAAACCAATAAACCTTAAGATACTTATCGAGAATCTCAATTGACCTATCTGCATTATCAAAATGGGAGAGGATATTGACTTAAAGCGGTACTGGTTGGCCATCATACTACTATTAGCCCAGAATATTGCGGATCCTTACCATCTTTAACCCTGTATCAATTGCTCTCCTTCAGTAAAAATTGTAGGAGGAATAGTAGATGAAAGTGTAAATTTGACTGAGCATGGAACTTCAATGCGTAAGAAGGGACCAGCATCTCTCTGTGCTCTACAAAAATATAAAAAGCAATTTCTTCTTCACCTGTAAAAGTAACTTGTAAGGACACTGATACTTCCAGATATTGATTAGAGCAATGTTATCCTGAAAGGCCTTTCTCTTGGCGCCTGGAACTGGTTATGAATGCCTGTGCTCGTTATATCTGTGATGTTCGACTCTGATCATGCTTCACCATCATGCGCACGGCTATGCTGTTTACGTGCAGACAAGCACAGACATAGACATATCCATACCCTCTGTCTTCTCTACTGTCTAATCAACGAACACTGCCCCTCATGCCTCTCCTCGACCTTAACGCTCTTATTTGAACAACATGACAGAAACACCCGTTTCGATCAGAGCAAAATCCTTTCAGTCCAACTTTCTCGAAGTCCTTCAGAGTAGCAGGAACCCGACTCTGGAATTACCTTCCGAATTGTACTAGAAAACTGAATAACATCTCCAGCTTCAGAACACAGTTAATGACATATCTATTAAAGCTACAATAAGAATTACCGTTGTCTCTGTACGCACTCGTTACCCGTGTACATGCAGATTTTTCTCTTTTCCCAGTATTCTTAGTTGGGGCAGCCTCCGTAGCGTTGCTGTCCCTACCGTGTACACCTATAATTTCTTTTTATGTCTGCCACTATCAGTGTTGTTATTATTGTCATTATTATTATTATTATTATTACTATTAGTGGCTACAGCTGCGTTACTATTTCCAATGTTAACTATATTAGTTCATAGATTTATTTACTGACATTGCAACTTTATAGCCACTCAAATCATTTTAATACTGTCATACCAAAACTGTTATTTTTATGAAACTATGAAGTAAAAAAGTACTTTGTGTGTTTGAAACAGTGGTCCAATGTAAGGGAGAACCTGGTGATCCTAAGCAGATCAGGTTAAATAAATAAATAAACACATTACGTCATAGGCCAAAACAACAATAGTCCACCGGAATTGACAGCTTTGAGTGAACTCCTTCCTCATTCTGTCGATAAGATGTATCATTGTCATTGTCATCAAAAGTGATTCGTTTTCACATTTGATTGTATATCTAACTGTCTCGGTCAAGTATACACCTAATGATTTGTCATTTGCGTGTTATTACACTAAGATGCAGGCTTGAAAATGACGTTACTCGACTGTCATAGTTTGACATTATTACATCAAAGTGACCACTATTGACACTCTTTAAAGTAGTAGACAATATCTGCTTAGAATATAGAGTTGAAAATAGCTTCTGCTTGATACTCCAGAACTGATATCACTGGCTCTGCATGCACGCTGCTGGCGGTTTCTACGGGGCCGTGGCGTGCGGAAAGGGTTTACACGGCCTTAAGAAAACCCGAGCGGGAGCCAGGCAGGTAGGGGCGCGTATGGCCGTGTTTGTACGCATGGAGGAATTTATGTTCCAGAGAAAAATTGATAAAAACAAGAGTGGCACGGAGGTGCGAGTCTGCACTCATGGACAGAAAAATATGTAAAGCTAAATTATCTAGACGCGCCACAAAAATATATAGTAGTTAAAAGTTATTGTTGTCTTAAAAATTGTAAATTTATGGAAGTTCAAAAGCTAATATTTCGGCAATGCGTTGGCCGATTAATATCAACAAAGTGTCTACGGGTGCGGCTAGTAGAGCTGCATCGAGCAGTCATAGACGATTCAGCAGAATGTGTACCATTTTTGAGTGAGTGGTCGGAATATGGGATTGGACTGAAAGAAACTATGTTTTTGGTAATAAGTAAATTTAAAGAGACGAAACTAGCGGCATCATTCTAAAATTTAAAAAGGTAGATGAATAATTAAGTATGTATTTTTATTTGTTTATATACGTTTAGCATAAAAAAATCCGGGAGAAGCAATATCACGCCACAAGAACATTATTTGTGAAAAAAACGGTGACAGATACAAAAAAATTAAATTGATATTACCCAGAAAATTTCCATATTTTTAAATATATATGATATGCGTTTTTGTGTTTAGTTTTAGAATATTCATAATTTTTGTCGAACACTGTTTTGAGTTAGGCAGTTGTTTCGAGGGCGCATAGGGCGGTCATCTTCGATGACAAGACTGTTGGTTCTGAGCGACGCTAAGGGCCAGACGTGCCGCGTATCTGGGGGGGTAGTAGTGGGTTGGTAACCACGTTCGAAAGCGATCAAGAGGAGCGCAGTATAGTGGTTTAGGACAGCAGACGTGTATTTTGTGAATTGTGAACGGACTGTCGAGTGCCGTGACAGCGACATATGAAATTTATGGTGAAGCGTTGTAGCATCAGTCATTAACAACCGCCCTTACGTAAAAGCCCCCCAGACTGCATTTTAGAAATGAAGTTCTTGTTCAAATTATAAATCAACGTGAGTGACTCAGAATTTTCCATTTCACCTCAATACCTGCCTGCATTGTCTCTTTATATTTTATTTCAGCTTAAAAATTGAGATTACGACAGGTGTGAGCCGGCACCCTGTGACGAAAAACGTAGCAAAACACTGAGGCCAACCACATCTCTGGGCTGCTCATTTAAGCTGAGTGTAACAAACAGATATATTTTCGTACTATTTTCGTGCTGTACCTCGAGCCAAACTATTCAAACTTCAATGTGTAGTGCCCAGTACCGTCGTAATACACTATGTGACCACAAGTGTCCGGACAACTGGCTGAAAATGACTTACAAGTTCGTGGCGCCATCTATCGGTAATGCTGGGATTCAATATGGTGTTGGCCCATCCTTAGCCTTGATGACAGCTTTCACTGTCGCACGCATACGTTCAGTCAGGTGCTGGAAGGTTTCTTGAGGAATGGCAGCCTATTCGTCACGGAGTGCTGCACTGAAGAGAGGTATCGATGTCGCTCGATGAGACCTGGCAAGAAGTCGGCGTCCCAAAACATCCTAAAGGTGTTCTATAGAATTCAGGTCAGGACTCTGTGCAGGCCAATCCATTACAGGGATGTTCTTGTTCTGTAACACAGGCCGTGCATTATGAACAGTTGCTCGATCGTGTTGAAAAATGCAATTGGCATCTCCGAATTGCTCTTCAACAGTGGAAAAAAAAGGTTCAAATGGCTCTAAGCCGTAAGGGACTTAACATTTGAGGTCATCAGTCCCCTAGACTTAGAACTATTTAAACCTAACTAATCTAAGGACATCACACACATCCTTGCCCGAGGCAGTATTCGAACCTGCGACCGTAGCACCAACGTGGTTCCGCACTGAAGCGCCTAGAACCGCTCGGCCACAACGGCCGGCAACAGTGGGAAGCAAGAGGGTGCTTAAAACGTCAATGTAGGCCTGTGCTGTGATAATGCCACGCAAAATAATGACTGCAAACCCCTTCCATGAAAAACACGACCACACCGTAACACCACCGCCTCCGAATTTTACTGCTTGCGCTACACATGCTGGCAGATGACGTTCACGAGCCATTCGCCATACCCACAGCCTGCCATCGGATCGCCACATTGTGTACCGTTATTAGTCACTCCACACAACGTTTTTCCACTGTTCAATCGTCCAGTGTTTACGCTCCTTTCACCAAGCGAGGCCTCGTTTGGTATTTACCGGCGTGATGTGTGGCTTATGAGCAGCTGCTCTGTCATGAAATCCGTGTTTTCTCACCTCCCTCCTAACTGACATACTGACATGGTACTTCCAGTGGATGGTAATGCAGTTTGGAATTCCTGTGTGATATTCTGGATAGATGTCTGCCTATTACACATTACGACCCTCTTCAACTGTCGGCGGTCTCTGTCAGTCAACAGACTGTACGTGTCCCTTCAAGTTTCCACTTCACTACCACATCGGAAACTGTGGACTTAGGAATGTTTAGAAGTGTGGAAATCTCGTGTGCAGACGTATGACACAAGTGACACACATCACCTGACTAACTTCGAAGTCCGTGAGTTCCGCGGAGCGCCCCATTCTGCTCTCTCAAGATGTCTAATGACTGCTGAGGTCGCTGATATGGAGTACCTGGTAGTAGGTGGCAGCACAGTGCACCTAATATGAAAAAAAACGCATGTTTTTATGAGTGTCCGGATGCTTTTGATCACATAGTGTATATGTTTTACTATTTTAGTATATCAAATGTAGCAAGAGGCGTGAAACGTTTTTGATGGCAAAAGTTGATCCCAACGAAGACAACAATAGGCTACAAATGCTATTACTACGATAATTTCGATTTTTTCTTTTTATATACGTTAGATTTTCACCCAGCCAGTGTAACATTAAATATGTTTAGGCTCCTTAACGCCATAATGACAATAGTGACAGCATTTAAATTTTTGGTATTTTGATGTTTTCTGGTAATATCCAAACGTAATGAGGTGGATACATAAAGCTGTGTCCTGATATCTGGTTCTAGTTAATGTAGCTTTAGTTGACATTTTATGTTCGTTGTCGTGGGCATATTTTCTGGGACTGGGAATTATAGTTCTTTTACGTCGAGAACAACGTCATGAAAACAAATTTATTACCATGACATAGATGAGGATGGGGAAAGATGCTACTGACTGACCCCAATTCGAAGTGATTTGTGGAATCTCGGATGGTCAGATAGAAGCTGATAAAAAAAGAAAAAAAAACATAATAGGTGCTACAGTGAGTTGCAGTAGACAATTCAACTCTTGTGAGCTGTTACCTGTGCACATAAACCTGTGCACTTTCGCCGACCTTCCCTTTCTCTAACAGCTAGTGACTTACCTGTTTTTATTTTTCACTAATTAAGTGAAGGTTAGCTGGTAGCCACAATTTCCTTGGTTCGAGTGTTTTAGCGGATACAAGTCCGGATTTTAATTTATGCAGCTATACAAAAGAGACATTCTGTGTAGGTGATACTAAGAAATGTAACGACAGTACCTCAATTTTGTTAGCCTCATGTGTGTTCTGCAAGGTTACGTAAGAACCTCGCTACATCGGCCAAGAGATGCCAAATTATTATCGTGTTCGTGAAGAGTCTATACTTGATTATTAAATACTCCGGCCACAAGTACTGAACCACCATGCGCACTATGGGCATTATTGATTGTTTCTTTGTATCCTCCCATCTACTAAAATTAGATTTGAGAGCAATGACAGCTACAGCGTTCGAAATATTCGTAGTATTGTATACGTGTGTGTAATGCCCACTCAAGGAAGACAAGGATACACAGTCTAGCTACAGTATTATAAATACGCCTCAGTTTGTGGATGAAATCAGACAGGTTGATAATCATTTTGAATATTTGGCAGTACTTTACCCATTGGCGTTAAACTCGTTTTCAATCAATGATTCCCACAGCTACAGGAACACTATTTGTGATACCTCTTAGACCAAATACTTCTGCAGTGCTATAAGACGAAAAGATCGACGTGACTCAAACTGTGGGAAGTTTGTTTTACAACTTTCGTACCTGGATAAAGAGCATTTCCCATTTGAGATATCTGTTAACGTTGCTGCATAAGACGATTTAAGAAGAAATTAAACAATGTTTAAAGAAGTCGTCCTAACGGTACTAAATCGTGGTTTGTGAATCGTTTACTGGCAGTACTCTGCCGCATTTCGCTGGTTGGAAGGCAAAAAAGTTACTGACAAATTTCACACAAGGAAAAGGGGGACGAAATATCTCCCACTGGAAGGTCATGTTGTTCTATTTAAACGATTACATTATCAGCTAAAACGAACAGTGAGGCTGTCAGTATAAGCACATTACTGTTGTCAGAATGATGTTGCACTGCCCAGGGCCTGTAATGATAAAGGGCCCGTTTAGGTCAGGCATATTATATACAGAAGTGGAAGAGAGAGCACCACTAAATTCCACAATCCGCATGCATCGTATACACACAGAAATTACTGTTACAGTGTACTATTGGAGCCCAATGAGTGAATCGCATATTTTCCGGTGAAAAAGAGCACTGGCAAACAGGCTTCGCTACATTAGGTTACTTAAATTGGTGTCACTCTGAGCTAGAATTTATGGTCAGCGACTAAGTATAAGGTCAATGAGTCGGATGCGGGTTTTGCAACTATGAAATACTTTCCTTCATTATAGAAGTGAATATTAAATCTGAACTAATAATGCGAAAATTTTGAACTTGGATAGCTTACAATGAAAATCTTTCTGTTTATTGCAAAGGAAAACAATTGATTTCCTAAAACATTCTCTGCCATACACAACTTGAAACAGGTCACGTCGACCAAATCTTGTGGAAGAACTGACAGCGACGTATAACGGAAGGCAGTAAGATGCCTTGGCTTTTGGTTTGGCAGTATTCGACAGCCATTTCTAGGCACAAGTAAATTAAGAAAGGCAGCGCGGTTTTGTTATCAAGTAACGTCTTCATCAATTACTTTAGTTTTAATGTAATCTGCGAATAATTGCTGATGTTTGATATTAACATGAAAAGGACTCCGTAGACAGGGAAAGAACCTCTTCTTGGGCAACTACTTCTATAATGACCAAAAGGCATTAAATGATCTTCAAGCACATCTGTTCCAACAACGGTATGAAGAAAATGATAGCAACAATGATGGTAATAATGGAATTATACGATAACTTCACACTTCACAGTGGATTTTCTCGAACGAAGAAATTCGCTGGATTAGTGAATATTTCAAAATGGCTTTACATCAAGGTTATGATGCCTAGAAGAGTCCTTACATCCTGCTGACATGCGAATAGCATAATCTCCACGTCAGAAGATTGCTTCCACTTAACCATTTAATAGACTCGCATTTTTTTCCACCGTTACTAATTTTGTAAGCTAAGCACATCATCCGTTACAGCACACTCCTGGGGCTGGGAAATGTGGCCACAATGGTCTGGTGGAACGAACTATCACAGGTGCAATGCGTGGGTTCAGGCATTTACTTTTAAGAGGCACAAACAGATTTACTTTACCTCTGGCAACCTCAAGAGAAAGACGTTATAAACCAGAATCCGCATTAAACATCACGTTCCTTCATTACCAATTGGGCAGAGCCGGTTTACGTTGGAAAATGGCATAGGCGGAAGTCATGGTAAACAGAAATACTGTCTCCAGTAAACTTACTTACATTAGAAAATTTTATTTTATTTGATGAAACGATAGCCATTTAAAGGAACAGGGCTCTTATTTTTCTTGTACTTGATTGAACTAGAGACGTTGAAAAATTTGGTGCTGGACTGTGATTCGAATTCGTATCTTATCTTTCGAGGATCTGAACAGTATAGTTCAATCATTTCGTTCCTTTTCCCAAGACTGCAATCTTCTCTAGGTCTCCTCCAAAGGTAAGTATGTTGGTCCGAATCTTGATCCAGTACAAAAATATTCATAATTTCATTTCAAGCTCTGTTACGTGCATACCAGTCTGCTAGTGAAAATTAACGTGCATTTTTAATGTCTGTTCATGTGTTGCCAACAATCGCAATAGGTGTCGTTATTTCTGGTCAAACACGCTCACATCTTACTGTTGGTGAGTAAGCAAGTGTTACTTAAGCTATGTTCGTGGATGATAAAGAAGGACGGTAGGTGTGCGGTTCGATTGTCGCTCGGGCACAAAAATTTGTATCCTTATTTTAGATTCAAACATCTAGCAGTTGGTAAGAAAAACCGATACGTAACATTTGATTTTACTTAGTTAACAATCCGATTTCGTGCTGGGTTCGTATCTCCGTCAAAGAACTTCACATCTTTAAATGCATGAACACTTTGTTCCTTCTGAATGGAGGTATATCACACATCTTTCGTGGTTAGTTAACAGGGACGAAAGGATCTTTACAGGAGTTCCGGTTTGTTACAAAACTGTCGTCTTTTTTTTTAAGTTTAGATTTGGTTACTGATATTGGCGAAAATGTCTGTAATTCGTGCTTCTTCATGACTAGTCAGCAATATGATATGATTAGATTAGATTAGAGTAATACTTGTTCCATAGATCATGAATACGACATTTCGTAATGATGTAGAACGTGTCATTTTAATGAAAGATTTATTTATATACCATGATTCAGTTTCTTTGCAACAATTTTTTACTCTCTCTCTCTCTCTCTCTCTCTCTCATTCTTTTTTATTTTTATCTCTTTTCCTTACTCTCTCTCTCTTCTCTCTCTCTCTCTCTCTCTCTCTCTCTCTCTCTCTCTCTCTCTCTCTCTCACACACACACACACACACACACACACACACACACAAGCACACAGTCTTTTTTTTTTATTTGTTTGTTGTGCTCGAGTATCGGCGAGGTACGAAAACGTTCATCTATGATTTTCTTAGTTTTGAGTAAACTTACGAAAGATATATAAAAACAACTATGAGAGTTACTGATTTATGAAGCTTAGTTTTCAGTCAGTTCTGAGTATTATTAGTAACTACGCTCCAGTCCCTAAGCCCAGTTACACAAATGTGAATCGGACGGATTACGTATTCCAGGCCGTAGCAGCCGCGTCTTTGAGACGTCAGCTATGGTAACTTCCCAGCCCACTGTAGGATCACATCGGTTCGTCTTCTTCCTGCTGGTAATGTAAATGATATTTGGCAACAAGACAAGGTATATTTGGCAACTCTGTGATCGGCGAGTTACTTCCTGGTGTGCACGGAGTTAAGCCTCAAAGTTCACTTGATTTTTCCTGTCATTTCCATTGAATAATCTGAGTTATTATTAACGCTTGAGCTGTAACAAAAGATTGTAAATTTACGGTTTTCTGCCCAGGAAAGTCGTTGCACGTGAAAATCGCATCTAATATCGTCCTTTAAATAGCGGTTTACGAGTTCTAGCGACTACTGGTCTCGTAAGAGCAGACCTAGACGCCGGCCTCTTTCCTAGCTCTGTGGAAACGTGCCAACTTGAGAGAAAGCGTCTGTTGTGGTTTGCGGTTCCAATCTTGCTGACTGCAACGTTTTTATCCCTTCTGTGAAAGAGCTACAAGCAGTCAGATCACACATCGATAAGGAAATTGCAAGAAAATACTTTCGGCTCATAGTGAAATGGTGAAAAACTTACAATGCTGCACAACAGGTAACGCCTCTTTCCGCTGCTGACAAACAAATTTTGGGTTTCTAGGAATACATAACTTTATTTATGAAATGCCACATTTGCATACCACTTGAGTATGACACAGCATACCAATCAAACACAGACCCAATCGAAATCTAAGTGATCAGTATTTTACTAATTCGTACCGATAGAGGCACGCTTGTGTACAGATACTCAGTTTTATTGAAACAGACTATCGTCGTAAGGTTATCGTGGGTAGTTTTATTTCATTTCTTGTAATACAGTGCACAATTTTCGTACGGTTTCTTTTAGTGTTGTTAAAACATTAGTTACCATGTGAAATAAATTAATCATCAACTACATATGCGAATTCTCTGATGTTATCTATAACAGTCTGACAATGCACATGCAGTTTATTGATTACATGCATGTAGAAAACTTGTTCTGAGTTAAAGCTGTAATACAAGGTTTTATGAAGAATAAAATGCCACTGCCACACGACAGATAATGTATAAAATACTTTTCTGACGTATTTTGGCACGATCCGCTCTCCCCATACATAATACAAAAGTTTCGAGATGCATGTGCGGCCTGGCCATCTATTAAACCTGAAAAGAACAAAATGTCGCAGAAATTAGCCCCTTTTCCACATGCGACTATTTTGGGTTGAGAAGTGAAGGGAGTTATGTTCAAAGTTCCATTAGATCGATAACTTCAGCAGAAAGCAGTATGGCGTTTTAAAAAATGTAGCAGTGAACGTATCCAAACTCGCGACGTCTTGTCAACATTGCGCGACGCTTACCGTTGCGCTACTAGCTGACACATAGCTACATCACCTCCAAAACTCAACAACAATTCCTCCAGAACTTGTGCATTGCACAGTGCTGTGAGATAATGCATATGGCCGGATCTAAACTTCTGAGAGACTGACATTTACAGCATTTCTGTTGCACTGCACGACGTTTTTAACAAACAGGTAGAGCAATAGAGTAGCTCAAGTCGAAAGGAACACTTCCTGTTTAAATTTCTGCATCCTACACTGTTGGCAGTTCTGTGTAGGTGTTAGTTACGTGATTTTATTTTGGTGATAACAAAATAGAGTCGAATGTATGCACTGGGTAGCCGAGGCAGCTAGTTCATGGCGATTCGGTCAACCAAGTAAATGAATGTACTGAACATGCTGCAAACCACTACAGGGAGTCTGTGTGTCAAAGTTCTCATCCACTGTGGCGCCACATTGTTATGATAGAAAAATTAGTGATAGGGAAGAGAATTTGGTGGTCTCTTGAATTGATGCTAGGTTCATATACTTATGGTCTAGGTTCGATTCCAACTTCTGCTGATGATTTTTGATAAGGAGAGACAGATTCTGTTATCTTTTGGCTACGCCCAGTGAAGAAGGTATAAAGGCATTGTGGTCTGACATTCATATCAAACGTGATATTCCTTCTCTACCAAGTAGACGTTAGGTTTCACCACAATAAAGTCAGGAGTCGCGACACGTAGAAACTCTATCAACAGTAACCTTTCTTATACTAGTTATTTATTTCTAGTGACGAAACAAACGCTATGTAGCGTCACAGGACACTTATTCCATCTTTTATTTGAGCTTCTGTATGTCGATAAAATTGGTTCCGATCTGGGAATGCAACTCAGACCGCCCTTAACGCGGAATTTGATCCCTTCGTGACAATACAGCTCGACTGCAATTTGTTGTTTGTTCAAAACTGCAGATTCCTCAATATCTCCACATATTGTGCGTGAAAGGGTTCGAATCCTGGCCTGGCACCAAAGCTTTCATTATGTATTATGAAGCTCTAACATCAGAACACCTATCTGCTGGTGGGTAATAATTTTGATTTTTAATGTATTTTCATTCGTTGTCAACACTAACGGTATCTGACGTTTTTGAGTCCCAGTGAGATAAAGAACTGTTTGCGAAATCATTGTAAATTCAAGGATGTTATTCCGAGCTGCTGGTGGAGAAAAATTCGGTAGCTGACGTCTGTTTGTGTGCAGTCAACAACGATATATGTGGGGCTCGATTCCCAGTCAGCACTGAACTCTTCGTCATATTATTTCTAGTTCAAACATGCTCACATGTCGCTGCTGGTGTAACAAACCCATTTCTAACGTTCGTTTTCTCTAGAATATAACAGCGATATGTGCCAGGTTGGAGTCGCAGGAAAGAAAAAATTAATGTGTCGTCTCGTCATTTCAGTTAAAACATCTAGCTACTGCTGAGAAAATCCGATTTGTCACAGTTGATTGTGCTTCGATGACAATCCAATTAGGTTCTGGGCTCGAATCCCTATTCAACACAAAGCTTTACCTCACGGCGTTTCAAGTAAGTTACTTGTGAAGAAGCAATATTTAACATCTCTCGTAGTTCGTTACCAAGGACAATAGATGCTGGGTAGGAATTCGCGTCCGTTAACAATGTTTACGTTATGTAATTTAAAGTTGATATTTGCTAACTGATACTGTCTAAAATCGAGGTATATCACTCTCTGTATGCCTAGTCAGGAATAACTGTTAGTTTCCGTCAGTCACGAAGTCTTTGCTTAGTCTGCATGACCTGGGTTTGAATCCATATGCAGAACGAGACGGTTCGTCGTGTCATTTGAAGTTCATACATATTCTCAACTAGCTGCTCATGAATAACTTAAATTTTTAATGTCATTTTGTGTTAAATAAGAAGTACGGTATGTTAATTTTGAAGAGGAAATCATGAATACGACGAACTTACTACGTGAATTACCTATCTGTCGTAATAATGAGAGTGGTAACATTTCATGTATGTCATTTATTGTAATAAATGTGAGCTTATAAGCCTGAAGAACCGTCTTATCTGTGATAAGATGTTCCCTGATATTTGTAGTACCTTGGTATTACTTTACATCTTGAGTTACTGCGATGCAGAGTAGTGTTTTCTAGTGGTGAGTTGTTGGAACCATTTTCAATAGTCAAACGACTGTACCGAGGGGCGATTAGAGGAGCTGGTAGACAGCTGCGCTATGTGGGTTGCATTCAAATCAGGCGAAATGCAATTCAGGTCCTTCAGATACATTTGAGCACGACTGTACCTACACTCATGCAACCTCTATGAATCCCATTTTCAAAAATGTCAAGTCCCCGTGAACTGACATACTGCCTACTGTGGTTTTAGTTATCACAGTTCCAGGTAACTTCAGACGAAAATCATCACTCGTCAATACTTCAGAAGCCCACTTCTTTCCATGTTCTATTTTTGGTGAGGTTAAACTTACTCGTAATTGACATAAGTTCACCGCGCGGGGTGGCCGCTAGTTTAGAGGCAGCATGTCACGGATTGCGCTGCCCTTCCTGCCGGAGGTTCGAGTCCGCCCCTCGGGCAGCGGCGTGTGTGTTGTTCTTAGCACAAGTTAGTTTAAGTAGTGTGTAAGTCTAGGGACCGATGACCTCAGCGGTTTGGTCCCTTAGGAATTCACACGCATTTGAACATTTATGATATAAGTTCGTAGACTTCCACGGCCGGTGTCATTTCGGATAAAATAATTCTGGATATTGAGCCGCGTCACTATCACCAATAAAACAGCTAAACTGCCAACGTTTCGACTGACTTTCTGCGGCTCTCTCCATGCTGGAGTGAAGCACTGTGAAGAAGACAGCAGGAAGTCAATCTAAACGTTGGCATTTAACTGTTTCAGTAGTTATAATGATGTCGCCGAATACCCAAAATAATTGTATCCAGCATTACTCTTGATTATTAATAAATTATGATGCGAGTCTCTATCTGTTTCTGGGTAAGCCTAAAAGTCCAACACCAGATTTTGGAATTTTTGTCTTACTATGATGTAATCCAGCTGATATTTTCCCGTGTATCCAGGTCTCTCCCATGTACCTCTTTCTCTAGTCTGCTGATTTATTTGCTCTTGCCATCTTAAGGGTATACGGAACGCCCTATGCTTACAATGTTAAATTGAGCTAAAAGTTAGGAACATTTTCTCATTTGTTATTTGGACGATACTCTTGATTTTTTTCACAGAACGCAGAGATATGTTGTGCTTTTATGCTGAATTATTAACTTTGAAAAAATAATGTATAGTTTTTCAGATATTTTAATTTTTGTAAATGTTAAAAAAAGTTATACATTTTAACAAGTATTTTAAAATTTACATCCATTAATACAAAATAATTCCACATATCTTTTAATTCAGATATATTCGAAGGTCTTAAGGAACAACTACAGAAAATTTCATCTTTCTACTATAAATAGGCCCTGAGAAAATGTACCTTATACACAAAAAAAACTAAAGTTACGGGAAATTAGCTTCAAAGTTTTTACTTCAGTACAAGCCTGCTCCATAGCTTGTATCATCAGAATCGTCCAACAGCTTCCTCTTGATGGCTCTGCTATGCTGTCTAGCCATCTTTGAATATACTTTTATGGCATTATCTGAAGACCTGAGCCGTTCCTTGTGCAAACAAAGCATAGCTGCAGCAGTTCGTAGTCCTACACAGAGCCCCAACTTCTGCAGAACTTTGCACTTTGTTATATTGCCCTGACTGAATGATGAAACAGCATCATACACGCCAAAGTAAAGTGTGTTTATACCCACAAACACAGTTTTAGGTAGTCTATTCCATATCACATGGTTCACACACTCATTTGGATTGTGAGTACGGCCATGAAGACATTTCTTTAGTAGACTAATATCTGCGAGGTCTCGGAATATTGGTTTTATTTCATCCATTATGGCAGGTGGCAGGTGATGAGGGTGATTGTATTGTTTCTTAGTTACCATGCCTCTGTTGTACTTGCACCAACTATCGTCTCCTTTTGGACATAGCCCTTGTTGGGGATTCTCATTGTTTGAAGCTGTATGAAAAAAAAAAAAACAGAGCCCAGACTGCTCTTCTCATTAATTCTGCATCTGCTGTATTCTGTCTTATTGCTAAACCATAGCACTTCTGAATATGATCTACTGTAGCATCTGTCAGTCTATTTTTCCCATACAAAGTTTTTCCATCGCTCAATTTCTTGCCTTTCATGCTAGCCTTGAGGCGTCGAAGTCTTGATCCCATCCTTTTCTGAACATGGCCAACACACTCCAGTTTGGAAATTTTCACATCGTTACCATAGGGTCTCAGTTCCTTAATTTCTTTGAAAGCCTTTGAGTCACCATCTCCAAGATAATTTATGTATCTAACGTTTTACCATTTTACTGAGCGTTGATAAATACTTCTTATAACAGCAACTTCCATACCACCACTTGACCCATAGTAATTTGTCATGCACTCCTCTTCATGTTTATTTTTCATTTTCTCCTTGCATCTGCAATGCTTGGAAAGTATTGCCACATCAACTACCTTACCAGTGTCCACACTTGTAGCTGTTACTACACCATTCAGAGATGTGTGGCCTCTCTTCTGCCAGCTTCCATCAAAAGCTATGGACAAGTCTCTGCTATTATTATTTTCAACAACTGCTTCCTCGACAGCATCTTTCATGTTTTCCTGTGCCACATTTTCTACAGCAGAGCCTATTGCAATTATGTGTTTGTTAAATTTTGAAGGTTGAGGAGGGAGGTTCATCACACCACACAACATGGCACCTGCAGCCCTGCCCTTTCCTATACACCATAATCCATAAACCAGTCTAATGTTTATATCGTATAGTTTACCTGTATCTGCAGTAACATGTGAGGAATTGAAGAAAGTAACACTGTGTTTGCAATAACTGCACATCAACTCTAATTCACAAGCAAGTCCTACATGTAAGTTTGTTTTCAATGAAACACCACATTTTCCACATTGTTTGCAGCACACATTATTCTCCAAAACGTCTGATAATAAAGAGACGTTAATTACCTCATATTTTGTAGCCCCAGCATTTAGTTTCTTGTATTCTTCTTCAATTCCAGCTAGTTTTCTTCTTGAAGCACTTTCCGGTGTAGTGGCAGCAGCATCACTCAATGTATCACTACCAGTGTTGAGGTTAGTCGCTACTGGGACATCAGCTACTGATGAAGATGAATCAGACGAATTTTTAGTACACTTTACTTTCTTGCGCCAATGTACACGCTTTCTAAATACCTTCAGACTAGATCTTGGCATATTGAAGGAAAGAAAACTCAATGACTTCTCCACATACGACTTTCACAGTACTCACAAAGGAAACAATACAAATGGTGCAGAATCTATTGTCAACTGTCTAGCAGTGTAGCCAACAGAAAAGCTAACTCTCTTGCGCTCAATTATATCTCTGGCAAGGCTGTTTATACCAGGTATATTTCGCGTCTCATATACAAGGTGCGTAACATCGTGTGTCCAAATTATTTTAAAAAATTATTTAAAATAGTTCTATTCACGTCATCCTAATATTTTATACATGGTATTAAACGGGAGAGTCTAAATTTTTCGAAAATGCATTTACCCAAAAATCGATTTTTTCGTCCAAAAACTCATCCGTGTACCCTTAAATTTACTGCAGAATTTGGGGATTCTTTGTTCTACCTCTTTCCTATTGGCTCATTGGCTCCATAGCTCTGTAATATATTTTACCTTGAAAAGGAATTACACTCCCCCATGATAACTGAGAAAGGTTTTGATCTGTAATTTGAACTGAGTCAAGGCATATTTCAGAGTATTGAAATAAAGCCTTGTTGTATGTGAACGGGCATGGGAATAGATCTTACGAAAGTCCAATTTCCACTTCGCAACAACGTCTAGATTCAGTGAAAGAAGTAGAATAGTATATTTATTAGTGAAGCCTGACATTGTCAGGGGACAACGGTCTCATTTACTAAATAATTTTTTTAAATGTAAAAACCTTATAATGCCTAGATAGCAATTTTCATTGTACGATTAAAGAGCGTAACGACTAGTTTCGGTTGCATTTCACAAACATCTTCACATCGTTCAACTCATAAAAACGGGTTGAAGACGCATTGATGCTGGGGTCTAGAGTGAAGTCAACGTTCTGACTCATGTCAGAGGAAATCCATTGGCTTCAGAACGGAACTATGGGCACCCCAGACCATTTTCGGAATGCTATTGTCCATTGCCTGGAGGTACCGCTTTATGATGACAGGATAATATTATCAAGCCGGTACAAACATCATCTTCTAACTGTTCCTGTACTAACTGCAGCAAATAATGGTGTAAAAAGTGTTCATATGCATATGAATTTAGCGTTTACTTAAGAGCAGAAATGGACCACACGATAACCGCGAAAAACACCAGCCCTCAGTGATTCGTTGTTGGAACAACACGTTGTGGTAGGTAACCTTCTCCAGGCATTCGCCAATGTCAAAGCCTTCCATCGGATTGCCGCAGGATACAGTGAGTTTCACCCCCCACCCCGCAACACTCGTTTACGGTGGTCTAAGGCCCAGTATTGTCGTTCTTCACATCGCCTCAGGCGTCGCTTGGCACTGACCAGAAATATGCAGCTTAAGAGCAGCTGCTCGACCACAGTACCCTACCCTTTTCAACTTCATTCGGATAATAATTGTGCTAACTGGTCTGCTGGTAGCACCTTGGAACCAACTAGTGATTCCCTCCGCTGATTTTCTGCGATATTTTATAACCACCCTCCGGATTGCTCGGTGGTCCCCGTACATCTGGTCAGGCCTGGTCTTCGTTTAGCTGTTGTTCCTTCCCGTTCACAGCTTGCAGTCACATTACCGACCGTCGACTTGGACAGTTTTAGAAGGGTGGAAATGTCCCTGACGGATTTGTTACTCAGGTGATTTTTTTTTCTTTATTGTTATATTGAAACCTGTATTACAGGCAGGCCTGCAGAGCATACGACGCCGCTCTTTGACCGCAGAGAAACACAAATATACAAATGAAGACATTTAGAGAAAAAACATGGTGGACATATAAACGAAGACAAACACTTTTTAAAATACAAGGTACCGTTCACGGGCGTAGAGTCCAAGATAAAATTGTTCAGACACTTGGACACAGACAGAGACGAAAATTGTCACACGTGAACGTAGGTGCACAAAACGAATAACACTGAATCACTTAAGCGCAAAACGACGGCACACTCAGAACACGAGGCGTTGATCTCTGGCGCGCGAAAGTTCACTAACCGTGTACGAGTCCGGGGACCTGCCAAGAGAGGAGGAGGGGGGGGGGTGGGAGAGGGAGAGGGGAGAGCAGATGCCATGGGCAGGGGAGATAGGGGGAAGGGAGGAAGGGGGAGGGGAAGCCAGGGGGAAGAGGGAAGGAGGGAGGGGATGGGGGAAAAGGAAAGAGAAGGGAGGGAGGGTTTCTAAAGGAAAGGACACAGGAAGTGCGGGGGGAGGATCAAAGTTGATAGGAGGGGTAGATGGAGGGGAGGAGGACATCATCAGGGAGGGGGAGCTGGCGGAAGCCACCTTGGGGGAGGGTGAGGAGGGTGAGGAGGGCGGAGAGATGGAGACCGGGTGGGACGTAGGAATACAGGCGCGGCAGCGGGCGGGGGTGGGAGAGGATGGGTGAGACAAGCGGATGAGGAGGATCGAGTTTGCGGGAGGTGTACAGGATCCGTATGCTTTCAAGGAAAAGGAGGAAGTGGGAGAAGGGGATGAGATCATACAGGATCCGCGTGAGGGAGGGGAGACGGATGCGATAGGCGAGGCGGAGAGCATGGCGTTCAAGGATTTGGAGGGATTTATAAAAGGTAGGGGGGGCGGAGATCCAGGCCGGATGGGCGTAACAAAGAATGGGGCGGATGAGGGATTTATAGGTGTGGAGGATGGTGGAGGGGTTCAGACCCCACGTACGGCCGGAAAGGAGCTTGAGGAGACGGAGTCGGGAGCGTGCCTTGGCTTGGATTGTCCGGAGATGGGGGGTCCAGGAGAGGCGACGGTCGAGGGTGACTCAGGTGACATCCACGCCCGACATCTTAGGGCTCTCACGACTGACCCACACTGCTGTTACTGTTTCCTTACAAACAACACAACGCTCTACGTTACTTTTTATACTGGCGGGTTCGTCTCCCATGACATTTAGTGTCAATTCCGCGTTCCATAGAGGTGTCCGTAGCCTTTTGATAACATAGCGTGTATACATTTGTTTAACACGGCACATCGCAAAGATTTCACCTCAGCAGCAGCAGCAGCAGCAGCGGGTAGCAACAGCTACTCAAGTGAGATGGAAGTACGAAAGAGATTGTAACACCTTCTGCGCATGAAGAAATAACATGTAAACAGTGTGCGAGAACGTCGATTTGAACAGCTTTGCGTAAATGATGTTGACATTGGTAACATTTCGTGTAATTTACGTCATTTCACGACGTACAGAGCTTCACACTCGTCTGGTGTTACTGTATTTCTGCAGTGAAAAGACGAAAGGCTTATTTTTGACTATGACACGTCTACATGTCGTAGGATCCTTTTCTTTTTTTTTTTAGAAGAAAAAGATAAATTAGAAAGTGCTGGGTAATAACTGAAAAACAATCTGTACAGTGTAGCTGTACAATTTAAATAGTTCACTACAGTATATCGTTATACCTTTTTCCAAGTTGCATTCAGGGTGTTTCACAATTGCTACTACAGGCTTCTAGGGGTTGTAGTCGAAAGTTAGTATATAAATTAACTTTGATATAAAGTTATGTAAGCGGTATGCGCCCATTTTGAATACTTTTAAACGTTTAAACAGAAATATGGACACTACGAAAAATATACAAGAGTCATAAATTTGTGACAACTGATTTGGTTAATGAGGCGTTTCGATAGAAAGCAGATGTGAACAGGACCTTCATGCGAGTGACATGGAGTCATGTAAGTCCCGTTCACATCTGATTATCTTATGGTAATTATATCAAAACGCCTCATTAAACTTATGTCACCACAAAACCTGTGACTCGTGTATATTTCTTGTAGTTCCCATGTTAGCACTGTTTCAATGATAAAAATGTAATAGATGAAGTTTTGAAAAGGAACTCATTTATGGAAATGTACCGCTTGGATGTACAGTAAGTCTCTTTGAAATCTTCCGCTTCACGGAGCGCACACAAATTGAGGAGAAGGCGCTGTCGTCGGTTCCCCATCTTTACAGTCACTGCTTCAGCGTTCTGCTCGCATCTCAGTCCGTCACTGGGCGGTAAGGCTGACCGAGGCGCAACAGGAAGGCGGAATACACCTTCAAGAGTACACAGAGACGTTGATGATTTACGGTGAATCTGGACGTAACTGTAGAGCTGCACAAGATCGTTTTCTAAATCGCTTTGCCCATCACACTCGTATGCCACTTTCGTCCGGTTACAACAACGGATGCGAGAAACTGTTACGCTCACAACTAGGAGGGTTGACTGGCGCTCCATGGACGCACCGCTCTCTCGACATTGAAGAGTACTTCGTTCGTCAGGTAGGAGAGAGACAGACGACGAGTACTTGAGACATTCCAAATGACACTGACGTACCTCAGGCGAACTCCGGCGCATTCTGGATGAGTAGAAACTCCACCATTACTATGGACAGGACGTGTACGCGTTGACTCTGGCTCAGTTTTCGCCATTTTCTATACGTGGTTTCTCCATGATTGTGTCGGCATGTCTGAATTTCCGCACGGCTTTTTTTCCGCAAGAAGCTCACTTGAACGGAGAGGCTGTCTTAAACTACCAAAACCGCCACATTTGTAATGACGGAAATCCTCATGCCACACATTCACCTGGATTTCAGCAAAGATTTGGTATCAGTGCATGGGCAGAACATTCTTATGAGCATCTAACGGATCCTAGGTTCTTGATATTCCTTCAAGAAGTACTCGTGGAGTTATTGGAAGAACAAATATTGTCCCAATATGATGGCGCACCGGTGCCTTTGCTGTTGGCGTCTTCCAACATCTCAACCAAAACATACTAGGGAAGATGTACTAGTCGAGGTGAACCAGTTTCTTGGGAACCACTATTGCCAGAGTCAACCCACCTCCGCTTTTCCTCGTGGAACCATATGAAGGGTAGAGCCCTGCGTATGAGTTGGAAGAAGATCTCCTAGCGCCAGTTTTGGCAGCAGCAGAAAGTATTCAGCACACAGCAGGGTTTTTAACCGTGTGTATGAAAGCGTGCATCGCAGGCATACCTTGTGTAACGAACAACATGCTCGCCTCGGAGAGCCGGTCCTGTGCAGCATACGAGTCAGAGTTCATTGACTCCGCCGCGTGCATACAGTGGAGCTGGACATCTAAAAGTGGTATGATTTCCAAACGATACGTTCCAGACATGGGTACCTTATCAAAACTATATCTATTAGATCAGCTATACAGCTATTGCCTGAGGTAGCAGCAGAAGTGACGTAAAAAGCAAACTTGCAGATGTCTGGGAGGGTTTCCTGTCGAATTTGCTGCTGTAGAGCGACGTTCACGTACACCGTCCTCACCATATTGCAAAGCATTTGAAGTTTGTTACGTGTGCCGATCATGTGGAGATTGATGGAGACAATATTCTAAACTTACAGCTGGTCTGCGGTCAGTGTATTCATAACAACAGGGGGAGGAGGTGTAATCCCAGCGGCAGATCAACCCCGTCGAGCCACCCCTTCCCCCCACAATACATTTCCTCATACCTGTGCTGCCGAGGCCTCTATCGTCTGTGCATCCTCGGCAGAAGATTCGGGGATAGCATCCAGCCATGCCATTGGGTGAGTGGTAAGGTCTTCAGAGGCCTCCCCAGTGGGACTTGGTGGCTGCGAGGATATGTCACAACATACAGGGTGTCGTTCGTCGCGACGGTCGGCAATCAACAGCTGCACGTTAGAGATGAGCGTATCGGCGGCCAGCCCGGTGGAAGGACACGCGTCAGAATCTGGCGTGGGGCGTCCATCGGAAGCTCATCGTGATGGCGAGAGATCGCGTCGGCAGGCGACTGTCTCGTGGGCTCACTGGCGGAGGCCATTTTTCGCTTTTTATATCTCTTTGGGGACCGCTGCTTCCAAGAGTGCGTCTCTGTCAGATGATGAGAGTGAATCACGTCGTCCAGGAACAAAGGCGCAACCGTCGCGTCAACTTCCAAAACGGCATGGGGCTGCTCTTCGCTTACTTCTGGAGCCGGTGTGGCAAGAGGAGGGACTGTATTAGGCGTCGACAGCCCCTCGTCGTCCCGTCTTGACATTGCCGGTTGCGAAAGATCCTTGAAGTAATCGAGACCGCGCATCTGACTGGCATTCGTCCTGAGCACCGCTACATAAGTGTGTGGTAAGGATGTCGGGGTGGCGCTGGGCAATCTGTCGCTGCAGACACTCTGAGTCGGCGTGGCCCTCCTTTCTGCAACCAGAGGAGGTCTTTGGTTGGCCGTCATATACACTGAAAAGCCAAAGAAATTCACACACTTCCCTAATATCGTGTAGCGCACCCGCGAGCACGCGGAAGTGCCACAACACAACGTGGCATGGAGGGAACTGACACCATAAAACCTGCAAGACTGTTCATAAATCCGTAAGTGTACAAAGGGATGGAGATCTCTTCTGAATAGCACTTTGCAAGACATTCCAGATATGCTCAATAACGTTCATATCTGTGAAGCTTGGCGGTCTGCGGAAGTGTCTAAACTCAGAAGAGTGTTCCTGGGATCACTCTGTAGTAATTATGGACATCTAGGGTGTCGCATTGTCCTGTTGAAATTGCCCTAGTCCGTCGGAATGCCCAATGGACATGAATGGATGCAGGTAATCCGACAGGATGCTTATATACGTGTCACCTGTCAGAGTCGTATCTAGGCGCATCAAGGCCCCATATCACTCCAACGCTCCACACTATTGCAGAGCCTTCACCAGCTTGGTCAGTTCCCTGCTGACATGCAGGGTCCATGGATTCATGAGGTTGTCTCCATACCTGTACACGTCCATCCGCTCGATACAATTTGAAACGAGACTCTTCCGAGCGGGCAACATGTTTCCAGTCATCGACAGTCCGACGTCGATGTTGACGAGCCCAGACGAGCCGTAAAGCTTTGTGTCGTTCAGTCATCAAGCGTACACGAGCGGGCCTTTGCCTCCGAAAGCCCATATCGATGAAGTTTCTTTGAATGGTTCGCACGATGATACTTGTTGATGGCCCAGCACTGAAATCCGCAGCAGTTTGCGGAAGGGTTGCATTTCTCTTCGGTTGTAGTTGGTGCCGTCCTTGCAAATCTATTTCCTGCCGCAGCGATGTTCAAGATTTGATGTTTTACCGCGATTCCTGACGGTATTGTCGTGAAATGGTCGTACAGGAAAATCCGCACTTCATCGCTACTTTGGAGATGCTGTGCTCCATCGTTCGTGCATCGACTATACCACCACGTTCAAACTCACTTAAATCTTGATAACCTGCCATTGTAACAGCTGTAACCAATCTAACGTCTGCACCAGACACTTATTGTCTTCCATAGTGTCACCGACCGCAGCGCCGTATTCTCCATATTTACACATCTCTGTATTTGAATACGCATGCCTATACCAGTTTCTTTGGCACTTCATTGTATGATGATCGCTCTGCGTCCCCTGATGTAAACAGGAACATAGTTACTGTGTTCAATGCGTAATTCTCTCACTCCTTTCAATACAGGGTAGGTGGTAAATTGTGCCCACTTTTACACGACGTGGCTGTGAATCGTTCCGTAGCACTTGAATGCACCCACCACGTCGTCCACCGGTATTAAGAACGGGAGTTAGAGTGCGTGGATCGTCCTGTGACCGAGACCCGGGTGATTCACAGTCAGTGGACCAATATTCTCGCCTGAGTGTCGGAGCTTGAGCCAGTCTCTCGTCTTCCGTAAAACCACGTCACATTCAATATTAGTTAATAATTTAAGGTAAACCACGCTACTCACAGTTGAGAGGTGGATTCCAACAAGATCGTTATAAGAAATCTTCACATCGTCTCGAAGAAATCGTTTTTTATCAAGAGCTTTGGAACGTGCGCATACATTCTGGAAACTTAGTTTCATCGTCGATTTCCGATATGAATTGGCCATTTTCTTCGAAAGTCAATCACTCGCGCGAAAGCAGCTGTAGCACCAGCCGGCCGGAGTGGCCGCGCGGTTAAAGGCGCTATAGTCTGGAACCGCACGACCGCTACGGTCGCAGGTTCGAATCCTGCCTCGGGCATGGATGTGTGTGATGTCCTTAGGTTAGTTAGGTTTAAGTAGTTCTAAGTTCTAGGGGACTTATGACCACAGCAGTTGAGTCCCATAGTGCTGAGAGCCATTTTGAACCATTTGAGCTGTAGCACGTAAACAGCTCTAAAGCGCATGCCTCGGCGAGGACGTAAACAGCCCCGTCCAAATCACTCCGCCGACGAAGGCAGACTGCGGATTCAGCTATGCATCCCGCATTCATCAGTTTCAAAATTTAGTAAATACACTTCCTTAGAAAAGTTCAAAGGTGATTTTCTTTGAAAACGACATGTTTCACGTCACTTTTTGACGATGTTCCAAGCGCGTGTTTCGCTACGGAGCAGAAAGCAGCATCAGACATTTTCACACTACGCGTTAACAGAGCACAACAGTACGGAGACTGCGACTGTAGACGATTTTAAAAATGAAAACTACATTGCTCAAATATGATCAAGGGAAACATTTTAAAGTTTTACATAGCTTAGCATAGTTATAAGATATGTAATACTTATGTGGGATCTATTTGCAAGAGGCCAACAACACGAGTTTAAGGTACTATGGCTGCTGACTGATCACCGATCATCGCGTTTATGTTTGTTTACGTGAGGTGTATTCTTATGATGAACAAAATATAGCCAGCGTCATCCCAGGCGATTGCGACGCATTGCGCCTTGAGCGTATGATTTACAATGAACTTTTTACATTCACACTGGCAAGCAGAATACTAATTAACTTTGTAATTTTGTACTCAATGAGAAATATTTTCGATAAACTGAGTATATCTGCAATAAAAACAACATTGTAACCAGCATATTACATGGGGAATACTAATTATGTAATCTACTTTTGCGGTACAAATTTAGCTGTAGAAAAGTGAACGGTGCCTAAATTGGAGGTGATTTTGTTTGGGGGTTGATACGCGGGTTTCTGTAAGTGTATTTAGCAAGTGTCATTTTTTATTTGAGATTCTGGTATTGTTCTCGCGACATTTTGAACATTGCATATTACAAAGTTATGAGTAGCATTGTTTATGGGTTAGAAAATGGAGAGCTAAACGAAAAAAGTTTAACATTTATGAGATTTAGTTCTGTATGGATTTAATGGAGGATTGAAGAAAGTGGAGGAAGCTGGAACATTTGAGCCGTGATGGAGTGAAATCACGTCAGAAAACAGTTTTATCGCCTCATGTAGGATCGTTTTGACATGAGCTCTTCAGCAAACCCAGCGGCTGTAGCTCTGTTACATAACAGAAAAAACGATCGTCTACTGTATGACTGGAATGTAGAAGCAACGCAGATTTGGCTTTACAGTGCAATGACGTTCCCACGGACATAGCGAGCAACTGAGGTACTCCGTGTCCCCTACTATCCTACCGATGGCTAAGGCAGATTAAACCCCCCATGAAAAGACGAATCTGGTTATAGTTTCTGCTTGGAGTTACCTTCCTGGACTGAAAGATGGTTTTGATAGATCACACACCATAACTGCTTATCATTTAGAACATTTAACTGAAATACGGTGAAAATATTGTGACTCACACCAGGAAGTAACTCGACTATCAAAGTGTTGCCGGACATACTCGTATTCCACAATGTTGCCAAGTCCCAATCATCTTCCCAGCAGGAAACAATACGTTTCCACAGGCAATGTGAAAAAGGGGGGGAGGGGGCGGGGCTTGCGATCCAGAGAAGCAGTGGACGCAGTCGACAAATTGTCAGATATCTGAAATACAACAGATGTAAGCAAATATATATAAAACTACCGCAAAACCATGAACTGATGGCAGGAGAAATTAATTTGACGGCCCTCTTTGTCATAGTTGTCACTATTTTATTTTTTAGTCTCCATGTTATTAAAAAAATTCGTAACAGAATTATCAAAGAGTAAAGGTTAGAATAAAAGTAAATAATAAAAATAACTTAGCGGTCATTCTAATATACGGCTCAACGACAGCAAGTACTGAATTAAGAAACTGCAAACGGACGCTTGAGACCCACAGCAACATTTGCGGATACGAATGCGACGGTACCGTTGCGCAGACGGCAGTGGAGTATATGGAGACTATCCTTATGATGTAAATTTATTATATTAAGCTACCATAATTTAACAGTTCGCGAACGTCATCAACAGTCTTCTTCCCCGCACATATCATAGCCCCATCTTATTATATTTAATACTGAGGACGTCTGTTTTCACTGATTTGTTCTGTGGCTAACAATAACGGTCTACTTATTGTATAAAATTTTCTTGTTTACTCACCTTGAGCATATCCAATCATCAAAATATCATATATAAGGACTTTATACATCGTTTTTAATCTGATAATGGCAGTAGCTGAAAAGAAGTATAAATAATGAAATACATTAGGCGATCTAGGGAGATTTTTTCACAAAACAGCGTAGTGTCACTTTATTTCAGTCCTAATTATCAATGTTAAGATGGAGATCATGTGACTTGATACTATGTATTAAATCCATTTAGATGAAGTCTCGTGACTGGCTATGAGTGAAACGTGTTAATAAATATATTTTTGAATATAAGTGGAGTGCTGTTGTTGGCGACCAAATAAATCAGTGAGAAACCAAGTGCTCAGTGTACACATAATGGTCGCAGGGTTCATGTGTTACTTTATATCGAAACTCATAATTATGCTTTTCAATCGCAACTGTATGCTGTGTGCTTAAGCTTTTCTGTAGACTATCTAATATCTTCCATATCAGACTGCCACCCCGTTATGGAGGCGATAAAGAAGACTAAAGATTATCACATTACCATGCACCACCACTACTCCCCCCTCCCCCAAGACAGTCAGTCTCACTGTGGATTTCTGACAAATTATGGTCCTGAACGCAAATTGATGTTTTATGAATATATTTCCCAATTTTAGATTTGGTGAAGAGGTTCTAAGTAAGTCCTGTAACTATTGATAAACAAAACTGCTTTATCTCAACATTTGAAGTGTTTGGCATGTCCAAAATCAGTAAAATAACTTGCAGATTATTGTGAAGAATTAATAACACCTTCAAGATAGCTCTTGAGTTCATTCAGTTGCTGGCAGAGATATTGCTGATCCACTCTTTTTTTAACAGAAAAATCTAATGCCATAAAACGCCGATGCCGAACAATGACTGATGAAAGGAAGACGTTAATGTTCTATTACACAGAGATCAATACTAATGTCTGCAAATCACTTATATAGTCTCAAAGGACAAATAAATCAGTCACTTTGTGGACTACAGTTAAGTCTGCCTTGTAGCTGATGGCTACGTAAAAGATTATAATTCCAACCGACTCCGCTAAATGAGAAACTAGCGTCCGCTACAGTAAGACGGCAATGAACAAATGTTGTGTAACAACGTCTCTATAGCAATTGACACATTTGTGTTGACATTTAGCTGGTAGCACAATCTCTAAGAACGTTTCCAATAGTACAATTCAACTTTTCAGAGTTCTTTCTGTCTGCGGATCTCTTGTAGAACACTGGCTCTACTTTATATGATACATTCCGTAGCAGAAAATTGCCGAAAGCCGAAAAGCTGGGTGCCATCTGTGTTTTACAATCCTAGAAATGTTGTTATACTACCTTTACGCTAGGAATGATTCGTTCCAAAAATTGTACATCAGGGCTTTCATCTCTGGCGATTATAATGACTCAATTATCTCTTCATTACACAATCACCCATATAAGCAAGTAATAACAGAACTGAGGAGATTGGACTAGGGGCGAGTATGATTACCCTCTTTATCCATCATTCGATTTCTCCACATCGGAATCAGCCACCTTGATAATTTCAGCCAGATATTTTTCATATAGCCTGAGAAATCGCTTTCAGAAGGCTGTACATGAGAGTCAACTTTCCGCTTCTTTGCTGCCAATTTGTTACCATTTGTTACGGTGTGCTAGTAGCGAAAACATTGCTTCAAACAGTATTAAAAATGAGTGAAATAAGTGAACCAGAGTCAAAGAATAATTTTAAAGACAGTAAGAAGAGAAGAAACGGTTATAATAATTACAGAAATAAGAAAGGAATTGTTACAACAGAAAATAATTAGCGTGTAATTCGTTGCGGTCGAAAGGAGTGTAATGAAGCAGTGGCGTATGATGTCCAGAAAACTGTGGTTCATTTGTTTTGTAGCTCAAGTGATTTAGGTCAACAGGATGTGTTTCTGTCAAGATGTTGTCACAGAAAGGATATTAAACAGATAACCAAGGCACCCAAACGTAAGAATGGAGAAAATGTGTGGATTTATTTATTGTCTGACCTGGATTGTAAACTGTCAGCAGATACTTTCTTTTAACTGTGCCCATCATATCAGAAAAAACGTTTGAGAACTATCTAAAAGAAGGTTATTCAGGAAGATAGCTTTGAGAAAAGGAGGAGTATGCTTTAAAATAGGCCCCATAAAATAAAAGATGATATTTGTGAGGATGTAAATGTGCATTTATTGACCATTCCTCATTCAAATTGACTTTATTCTGCACTTAAATAGAGCAACTTGTACTTTGATAATTCAAATTTTAATGTAAATGTACTGTTTACACTCTTTAAAGAGCTCTACCAGCTAAAGTATGGCCGAAAGGTCAGTAATATTTTGAAAAAAATTCAACTATGTAATACTGAGACTGGTAGATAATAAGGAGCTTGAAATTAAACTACAGTTTCACAATATGTCTGCTGAGGCTTATTACAAAGAAAAACAGATCATTGGCAGGTATAAGATAGATGATAGTTTGTTATGCTTGGAGTCTGACTATGCCCGAAATCTGTCATTTCCAAAAATTTTGATTAACCCACAGTTCTGTAAAAGACCCCTTTGGTAATACATTTTTAATGTACACCGTCATAATGACGGTTCAAGTGCTTTTCACTGTTACATGAAATTAGAGGGTAAATGTGATCCTAATTCTTTCCGCTCAGTGCTCGATAACTTCGTATTCAAGGGGCTTCAAGAGTCACCAATTGTTAAGAAAATATTCTTTTTCTGTTGCAACAGGACTCAGTTTTAGCCAGTGTTAACCAGTATCAGTTAGCAAATATGAACTTGATACTGCATGACGAAAACATTTGTTCTGAACCAGGTCTCCGATCCAGCATCTACACTACTGGCCATTAAAATTGCTACACCAAGAAGAAATGCAGATGATAAAGGGTATTCATTGGACCAATATATTATACTAAACTGTAATGTGATTACATTTTCACGCAGTTTGGGTGTATAGGTCCTGAGAAATCTGTACCTAGAACAACCACCTCGGGCCGTAGTAACGGCCTTGATACGCATGGGCATTGAGTCAAACAGAGCTTGGATGGCGCGTACAGGTACAGCTGCCCATGCAGCTTCAACACGACACCACAGTTCATTAAGAGTAGTGACTGGCGTATTGTGACAAACAATTTTCGCGGCCACCATTGACCAGACGTTTTCAATTGGTAAGAGATCTGGAGAATGTGCTGGAAAGGGCAGCATTAGAACATTATCCGCATCCAGAAAGGCCAGTACAGGACCTGCAACATGCGGTCGTGCATTATCCTGGTGAAATGTAGGGTTTCGCAGGAATCGAATGAAGGGTGAGCCACGGGTCGAAACACATCTGAAATGTAACGTCCACTGTTCAAAGTGCCGTCAATACGAACAAGAGGTGACCGAGACGTGTAACCAATGGCATCCCGTACCATCACGCCGGGTGATACGCCAGTATGGAGATGACGAATACACTCTTCCAATGTGCGTTCACCGCGATGTCGTCAAACACGGATGCGATCATCATGATGCTGTAAACAGAACCTGGATTCATCCGAAAAAATGACGTTTTGCCATTCGTGCACCTAGGTTCGTCGTTGAGTACACCATCGCAGGCGCTCCTGTCTGTGATGCAGCGTCAAGGGTAACCGCAGCCATGGTCTCCGAGCTGATAGTCCATGCTGCTGCAAACGTCGTCGAACTGTTCGTGCAGATGGTTGTTGTCTTGCAAACGTCCCCATCTGCAGACTCAGGGATCGAGACGTGGCTGCACGATCCGTTGCAGCCATGCAGATAAGATGCCTGTCATCTCGACTACTAGTGATACGAGGCCGTTGGAATCCAGCACGGCGTTCTGTATTACCCTCCTGAACCCACCGATTCCATATTCTGCTAACAGTCATTGGATCTCGACCAGCGCGAGCAGCAATGTCGCGATACGGTAAACCGCAATTGCGATAGGCTACATTCCGACCTTTATCAAAGTCGGAAACGTGCTGGTACGCATTTCTCCTCCTTACACGAGGCATCATAGCAACGTTCCACCAGGCAACGCGGGTCAACTGCTGTTTGTGTATGAGAAATCGGTTGGAAACTTTCCTCATGTCAGCACGTTGTAGGTGTCGCCACCGGGGCAAACCTTGTGTGAATGCTCTGAAAAGCTAATCATTTGCATATCACAGCATCTTCTTCCTGTGGGTTAAATTTCGCGTCTGTAGCACGTCATCTTCGTGGTGTAGCAATTTTAATGGCCAATAGTGTATTTTCCCTGTTAACTAACCACGAACTATCTTAAATATTGTTTGATTCACAAGCAAGTAACTTGAAATGACGTGACGTATAGTATCGTGTTGGACAGGGCTTCAAACCCAGCACCTAGTCGGATTGTTAACAAAGTACAATCAAATGTCAGATATCAGCAGCAGCGAGATGTTTGAATATGAAGTGACGAACTAAATGAATATCCAGTATTCGAGCCCAGAACCTATAACAACTGTTTCCTAGCCACAATTTGACATAAAGTATAGGGTTCTTCACCGGCAGTGAGATGTGTGATTGGAAGCATTATTATGTTTTCTCTGTATATTACCTGAATTGTGTTTTTCTTTGTAAAAAAAGACTTATGTTACGTTGTAGCTTTCATACACCGGGCTCTGTTTGTTACCAGTAATGTTTAACATTGTCCTTGCAACGCCTCATTTACTCTTAACTTGTCTGTACTTCGATTACTTCCTGCTGGATGGCGCGAACCTGTTTCCGTGTCCACCTCGTGACTGCCTGAGCTCCTTAGCCGTTTAGTCTGACGGTAGCGGCTGCCGTCCTCGTCCTAAGCGACCTTATTTTAATTGGTTGACAATCATGTTATCCTTTTACATTTCAGTTTTTATTCCTATGATATTTGTGTTTGATGAGAGCACTCTTGCTCAGATTTTTAAACCATAGTGTGATTACATGTAAGTACATTATGTTTGTACGTAATTTATGGAAGTAATCCTATTATTTCAGTCCATGTCATAATATTGTTAGGTAATCCAGGTAACTTTTTAGTGATGAAGATTGCGCTAGTGCAATCGAAACCATGGTCAACTGACAATATTTTGTGCAACCGAAGTCGCTGTGTTCGATTCCCAGTCAACACTGTACTCTTCGTCAGCTTGATGCTGGTAATCATGGTTTTTCTAAATGGTTAGTTCATTAAACAATTTATACAAAACCTCTCGCCAAGGGAATGTCGATTGGTAGTCGTTTGGAAAACCTTTTGGAGAGCAAGAGTACTTTGGATTATCATAAAGTTAGTCCTGTAATTAAATATGCCACTCCTAGCTAACAGTAAGAGGATTCTGTAGTGTAATATTTCTTTGTGTGGCCATAAACAATATACGAGTATTTCGATTCCCAGTCAACACTGTACTCTTCGTCAGGTCGTTTCTGGTTCAGACATGCACACATCTCACTGCCGGTGAAAGAACCCTATATTTTATGTCAATCTGTGGCTAAGAAGCAGTTGTAATATGTTCTGGGCTCGAATCCTGGTTATTCATTTAGTTTCGTCACTTCATATTCAAACATCTCGCTGCTGCTGATATCTGACATTTGATTATACTTAGTTAACAATCCGACTAGGTGCTGGGTTCCAAGCCCTGTCCAACACGATACTATAAGTCACGTCATTTCAAGTTACTTGCTTGTGAAACAAACCATATTTAAGATTGTTCGTGGTTAGTTAACGGGGACAATAGTTGCTGGATCGGAGACCCGGTTCAGAACAAATGTTTTCTTTATGCAGTAAAGTTCATATTTGCTAACTGATCCTGGCTAAAAGTGGGGTATATGGCGTCTCTTGATGCTTCGTCAGCAACGAAAATCAGTCCTCTCTTCGAGTTTCGATCAGGTACAATAGGACTACGTAGGTAAGTTGTCTATATGTGTTGTATTTGAATCCAGATCTACAACAAAACAGTTCGTTATCTCCTTTAAAGTTCAGACAGACGCACAAATAAGTGCTCATGGGTCACTTAGATTTTTAATATCATTTATTGTTGGATGACAAGGGCCAAAGTTGACTTTCTAACAACACACAGATAATCTTCAATACATTGAAATTACTAGTGATACTTTGTTGATGGTAACGAGAGAGTGCTTGATGCTGGTAATTATGGTTTTTCTAAATGGTTAGTTCATTAAACAATTTATACAAAACCTCTCGCCAAGGGAATGTCGATTGGTAGTCGTTTGGAAAACCTTTTGGAGAGCAAGAGTACTTTGGATTATCATAAAGTTTGTATTCAGACATTCTTGAAAAATTTCTTATTCGGAAATGAATTCAGTGTTGAATGAGGACTGAGGAATGATTTATGTTGTAGAATTACGGGCATTAGTTGTCTCAGATACTAGTGACAGTGGTAACATTTTAGAAATGTGTCGTATTGTAAAAAATAGCTTTTGCAAGCGTTAAGGACTTCTCATTTCTAGTAATGTGTTTCCTAATATTTGTAATATCGTGCTATTTCTTTACATCAGAATTATTGCCATACACAGCATTGTTCTCTAGTGGTCAGTTGTCGTAATCATTTTGTATAGTTAAATGACTCTACCCAAAAGTTATTAGAGGACATGCAAGACATCTGCGTGATGTCGGCTGCAGGGGCAGCAGATAAAATAAAATTCAGATCGTTCGGTTACTTTTGAGCATAATAATACATATACAGCTTCATCAACTACGTCGGGATGACATCTTTACTCTGCCTATGTACCGCATTTACTATTATCCCAGAACATGAAGCTATTAACATCTGTAGAAAGCAACGGTTTTTAGAAATAAGTCTTAGGAAGAAATACTTTTAGACCATTTTCTTAGAAATTGTTATCACTAATTTAGGTCGAATTATTCCACACTCAGGTCTAAAACAGTGTCGTCAGATAGTGCACGTCACAGCCATTGGTAGGTTCCGGTCTCGCCGGTAAGTCTCTTAATTCGACCGAAACCACAGATTAAAATTTTAAAAAAGTAAAAGAAAGTCATCTATATATTTTTCATAAAAATTACAGGAAAAGGTCACCTTTGTCTGCTGAGACCGAATCCCTTAATTGTTGTATGTTCAAATATTTACATGTGGACTTGGAGAAATCTAAGACGCACACACCTGCAGTTCGGCTTTGTGGACTATAGTCTAACGTTCGTCCTATTCAGAGCCACATATTTATCGTGTAAAAAGATAATCCCAAACTAGCATCCCGATTACTGATCGACTTGATGTCACAGTGTATTCTAATTACGAGTATTTACATTATCTTCCTGTAAAACTGTAGCGTCCTCATTGCCACTGCAGGGTCTTGTACCATGGGAAGAAAGGGACAGGATGTTGTTTGGTGGCCGGTATCCTCCTTCTACAAACACAACTGCACACATGGATTAACAGGTTCCTTATTTACATGAACAAAAGCTCTTCCATAATAGTCCATGTTAGGCCGCGCTGCTGGTGAAGTACAAGTCCTGCTATGCGATGAATGACAGACGCCAAACTGGAGTGCGAGAGCTAGTGACTGGGCGACTGTGCTAGTTACTGAGACTGAGCCATCTGGTCAGCAGGGGCGATCTAAATACTTGCGATCGAGAAAGCGTTGCGGATTGTTGCATGCAAGTCTGTCTTTGGCTTCTCTCCTCATAGAAGCGCTTGATCCAGCGCCTATTATCGATTTTATTGCTACATCTTTGCCGACTGGTGTTCTGGTGACAGCTTACGCCAGCACGAGAACACTGTTCAATAAAAGGCCTCAAAGAATCAGACGTCACAGTTGATATTTTCACAGCGTTTAAGTCAACACAACTTGCCAATTACGGATACTGATTGAACTTCACTATGTGGTGAATTATAATCAGCTCAGTCCTCAAATCGAGACAACGTGTGAATATAGTTAAAAAAATAAATAACTAAACAATCCTACGTCAGCGTCGGAGATATGCTCGAGAAAATTTATTCCACTGGTTTCTTCATGCGTCACTGCAGCCCTCCAATAAGCAGCAATTTTTACCTGGAAATCCTTTGTATCAACTTAACCTACAAGTACAGTACATCGTTGGGTGAGTGGAACATTCCCAACATTCGTGTGCTGTTCGCTTTCGAATATCTATTAACATATTAGTAAAGGCGTCTGTGAATCTCACGCTGACCAAGCAGCAGCATAACGAAACCAACAAATTGAAAAGCATGCAGCGAACATATCGTTTGCTTCCCACATTGTCTGACATTCGTTCTCAGAAAGCTTATCAAAGTTCTCTGCAACTAATCTAAGCTCAGTGAGCTCCCGCGTACATGGCTTAACGTCGAATTCCTGGCAACTCCTCACATCATTAAGACATGAATGCTAGATTAAAGGCCCGCTGAAAATTTTCGTAGTCCGGCCGGGATTCGATCTTGCATCCTCTCGTTTCGAGGCAAGTGCCTTATCAGCAGAGCACCAGGCCGGGCAGAAATTTTCGGCTGTACACTCGACATTGTGCTTGGCCATTAGATGAATGCGTATGAAATATTCAGGTACTGTAAACACATCTATTATTCACGACCACGTCGAAGCAGTTCGGGGTATACATACGTCAATGCATGAAATTCTAGCAACTCCAAGCTAGAAGTTCATTGAGATCGAGAACATTGCTTCGAAAGAACAAGCAAGTGCACAAGATCTTGCGACTGGTTGCTTCTGTGGTAATAAACTGTTGCGAAAAACCATTACCTTAACGATGAAACAACTACGTACTGTATGAGTGTTAACTTCCAGGGCGACTCCTTAACGAAGCCAATGCATACAAACCAAGAACATGAATAGCGGAATTAATTATCAATGAAAGTACATATGAAAGTAAATATGGGATTAATGTTTTTAATACTTTTGTGTTGATTAAACCGATGAAGTTTACTATTTTTGGTGTTAAAAAAAATTTTGAAGATTATATACAGCAACTCCTTAACGGAAGACTATACATGAACCTATCAACCTAAGCAGACCTGCTTTATGGTATATCAAAGAAATAAGAAGAACAACGAAATGAATATATTATGAAATTAAGTGTACACAGTGCGCGCCGCTGAAACTCAGAAACGAATCCCGGTACGATCAAGGGAGTAATGTGATGTGATAGCCCTCTGTCCCCCGTCCATGAAGAAGATTCCCCTTTTTACCTGAAGGGGGTGCTTTTCAAGATATAAGGGCTCGGAAGCTTAGCCCTCTAGAAATTTCTAGGACATTCCAGAACATTGAGGAGTACTCTGGATCAATCTTCAAAATTCCAGAATATTGTCGAACATCCCATAATGATCCGGGATGTTCTCGGAAGGTTCGGAAATATTCTGGAAACATTCGGGAGGGTTCCAGAATGTTCGGGAACATCCCGGAACATCCCAGATCATTGTGGAACATTCAAAAACACTCTCTAATGTTGTGGAATGTTCGGAACACTGTGGACCATTCGAAACCTTTTTGGTATGTTATGGAATTCGCCACTGGCAGGGCTACCCAGTGATAGAAGTACATAAAGCAAGACCGGAGGTGGGCTCGAACGTCAGTGACGAAGGGAGGAACCGCAGAAGTAGTGCAGTGAGTGAATAAAAACAAACAGTGAAATGTGAGTAGTCGAAATTCAAATGGTTCAAATGGCTCTGAGCACTATGGGACTCAACATCTGAGGTCATCAGTCCCCTAGAACTTACAAATACTTAAACCTAACTAACCTAAGGACATCACACACATCCATGCCCGAGGCAGGATTCGAACCTGCGACCGTAGCGGTCGCGCGGTTCCAGACTGTAGCGCCTAGAACCGCTCGGCCACCGCGGCCGGCGTAGTCGAAGTGATAGCGTGACTGAATATAAATCGAAAATAAAATGTGAAAAGTGTTTACAGTGTAAATAGTGTATTTGTTACTAAAAAGTTGATTTCATGCATATTTCAGGCAATGCCTAAACGTAAAAGAGGAGGAGACCTTGCTATTTCTGAAGAAAAACGGCGGAAACAAAAAGAACAGCGAAAACACGAAACAGACGAAGAGTGCGAAGCGTGTCTATGTTCCCAACGACGACAAGGAGCGCCGTGAGAAGCAGACAAACCGAAGAACAACGAAACGAACGGACTGATGAATCAAGAACTGCGACTCAACCTTATAATAAAAGACTTCGAACTCAAGCCAGCCATGAAAATACCACCCTATTAGAAGAGCGGACGAGGACAAGTAAATAGTATAACCTAACAAATGAAGCATTCCACTACGACCCGCCGAAAGAATATAACAAACACAAATACGTCGTTAACGGAAAAATGGATAACATCTGCCAATTTTGCAATTCGAAAAAAATCTGTAGAGAACACCAGGATCCTGTTGCGTGAATGGAAAAATTCTATTACCATCACTGGAAGCTCCGTCGCAGGAATTTTTGCAATAAATGGCCGGGCAATCTCCAGAATCAAAACACTTTCTTCAAAATATAAAAGCGTACAACGCCTGCTTCCAGATAACTTCTTTCAGGATCTCTTTGATCAACGCTTAATTGAGATGAAATCGATTTTTTTTTTTTTCATCCAAGGACAAATATGTCACAACATGGAACCATTAGTACCACTGCCCAACGAGGATCATAAATTTCTGCAACTATACTTCATCGGAAATAAAGAAACAGAAATTAAACTATGATGTACAAATATCAGTGGATTGAGTGAGAAGTACCTCTATACGTACAGAGGATCTTACACAAATAAAATCTGCTGATTTATCTTCATCTTCGGTTCCCCTCTATCCAACATTTGGTCGGGTTAGGGTATCAATTGTACTTCGCCACTTTATTCGGTCTTTCCATAATTCTTCTTCCACAATTTGGTTCCATAGCAGGTTTCTCCTCCTTAAACTCATCTGCTAATTCACATATTCAAAACAACAGTGGACTCAGTGCTTTCTTGATGACGACAAAGTTATAACTCGAGCCGATGTAAGACCACCCGTAGAATACGTACCTCGATTTAATGCACCTCAAATAGACGAAATCGCCATCGTAATTGTGGACAATGAAAGCTCATGCCGTGACGTAATTGTACTACGAAGAAGAGAAGGACTACAATGCATTGCAGAAACACTCTTCATTGATTTCCTTATTTCCTTCCAAATCTCTCTCTCTCTTTTTTTTTGGGGGGGGGGGGGGGTCTCCTCAGTCCTTTGACTGGTTTGAGGCCGCCCGCCAGGAATTCCTCTCCTACGCCAACCTCTTCATCTTATAGTAGCACCTGCGACCTACGTCCTGAATTACTTGCTGGACGTATTCCAATCTCTGTCTTCTTCTGCAGTTTGTGCCCCCTACAGCTCCCTCTAATATCATAGAAGACATTCTCTGATGTTTAAAAGATGTTCTGTCAACATCTCCCTTCTCCTTGTCAGTGTTTTCCACATACCCCTTTCCTCTCCTATTCTGAGCGGAATCTCCTCATTTCCTACCTTGTCAATCCACCTAATTTTCAACAATTGTCTGTAGCACCACACCTTAAATGCTTCGATTTTCTTCTGTTCCGGTTTTCCCACAGCCCACGTTTCACTACCATACGATACTGTGCTCCGAACGAACATTCTCAGAAATTTCTTCCTCAAATTAAGGCATGTTTGGTACTAGTAGGCATCTCTTGACCAGGAATGTCCTTTTTGCCAGTGCTAGTCTGCTTTTGATGCACTGCCTTCTCCGTTTGTCATTGGTTATTTTGCTGCCAAAATAGTAGAATTCCTTACCTTCACCTACTTCGTGGCCATTAGTCCTGAAGTTCGATTTCTCGTTGTTGTCATTTCTGCTACTTCTCATTACTTTCGTCTTTCTTCGATTTACTCTCAATCCATATTCTGTACTTATCAGACTGTTCATTCCATTCAGCAGATCATGTAATTGCCGGCCGCGGTGGCCGTGTGGTTCTAGGCGCTCCAGTCCAGAGCCGCGCTGCTGCTACTGTCGCAGGTTCGAATCCTGCCTCGGACATGGGTGTGTGTGATGTCCTTAGGTTAGTTAGGTTTAAGTAGTTCTAAGTTCTAGGGGACTGATAACCACAGCAGTTGAGTCCCATAGTGCTCAGAGCCATTTGAACCAGATCATGTAATTCTTCTTCGCTTTCACTCAGGATAGCAATGACATCAGCGAATGTTATCATTGATATTGAATTTTAATCCCACTCCCGAACCTTTCTCTTATTTCCGTCATTGCTTTTTCGACGTACAGTTTGAATAGTAGGGTCGAAACACTACATCCCTGTCTTTACACCATTTTTAATCCGAGCACCTCGATCTTGGTAGTCCACTATTATTCCGTCTTGGTTCTTGTACATATTGCTTATTACCCGTCTCTCCCCACAGCTTACCCGTATTTTTCTCAGAATTTCGAACATCTGCGCCATTTTACATCGTCGAACGCTTTTTTCAGATCGACAAATCCTGTAAACGTGTGTTAATTTTTCATTAGTCTTGCTTTCTTTGTTAACGGCAGCGTCAGAATTGCATGGTGCCTTTACCTTTCCTAAAACCAAACCCATCCTCACCTAATACATTCAATTTTTTCCATTCTTCTGTGTATTTTTCTTGTCAGCAACTTGGGACATGAGCTGTTAAGCCGATTGTGCGATAACTCTCGCACTTGTCAGCTCTTGCAGTTTTCGCAACTGTGTGGACGATATTTTTCCGAAAGTCAGATAGTATGGCGCCAGTCTCATACATTCTACACACCAACGTGCATAGTCGTTTTCTTGGCACTTCCCCAAATGAGTTTAAATATTATGATGGGATGTTATCTATCCTTTCTGCCTTATTTGACCTAAAGTGCTCCAAAGCTCTCTTAAACTCTGATTCTAATACTGGATCCCCTAGGTCCTCTATGTCGACTCCCGTTTCTACGCCTATCAAATCAGACAAATCTTCCGCTCATAGAGGCTTTCAATGTACTCTTTTCACCTAAGCACTCTCTCCTCTGCATTTAGCAATGTAATTCCCGTTGCACTCTAAATGTTATCACCGTTGTTTTTAATTTCATCGAAGTTCGTTTTGACTTTCCTATATGCTGAGTCGGTCCTTTCGACCACAATTTTTTTTTTTCGATTTTCGATGCACTTCCTATTTATTTGATTCCTCAGCGACTTGTATTTCTGTATTCCTAAACTTCCCTGAACATTTTTGTACTTTCTTGATTCATCGATCAGCTGAAGCATGTCTCCTGCTACCCATGGCTTTTTCGCATTTACCTTCTTTGTACCTATGTTGTTCGTTCCAAATTCTGTGATTGCCCTTTTTAGAGATGTCCATTCCTCTTCAACTGTACTGCCGTCCGCTGTGTTTATAGCCTTAGAGAACTTGAATCCTATCTTTTCATTTCTTAGTAACTCCAAATCCCACTTCTTTGCGTATTGATCCTTCCTGACTAAATCTTCTGCCTACTCCTCATCACTACTACATTGTGATCCGAGATTGTATCTGCTCCTGGGTGTGCTTTACCATGCAGTATCTGATTACGGAATCTCTGTCTGACCATGATGTAATCTTAACTGAAATTTTCCCGTACAACCCGGTCTTTCCCATGTGTACCTTTTCCTCTTGTGGGTCTTGAACAGAGGATTCGCTATTACTAGCTGAAATTTATTACAGAACTGGGTTAATCTTTCTCCTCTCTCATTCCTTTTCCCAAGCCCATATTCTCCTGTAACCTTTTCTTCTACTCCTTCCCCTACAACTTCGTCCCAGTCCCCATGACTATTAGATTTTCATTTCCCTTTACGTACTGTATTACCCTTACAATATCATCATACACTTTCTCCATCTCTTCATCTTCAGCTTGCGACATCAGCATTTATACCTGTACTATCGTTGTCAGTGACGATTTGCTGTCGATCTGATGAAAATGAAATGAAATGTCGTGTGGTTAGGGCCTCCCATCGGGTAGACCGTTCACCTGGTGCAGGTCTTTCGAGTTGACGCCACTTCGGCGACCTGCGCGTCGATGGGGATGAAATGATAATGAGTAGGACAACACAACCACCCAGTCCCTGAGCGGAGAAAATCTCCGACCCAGCCGGGAATCGAACGCGGGACCTCAGGATTGACATTCCGTCACGCTGACCACTCAGCTAGCGTGGCCGGACTGTCGATCTGATAATAACAGCCCTATTACTGAACTGTTGAACGCACTTTCTGCCCTATCTTCGTACTGATAATGAATCCTGCTCCCATTATACCACTTTTTGCTGCTGTTGATATTACCCTATATTCATCTGACCAGAAATTATTGTCTTTTTCCATTTCACTTCACTGACTCCTACTACATCTACCTAGACTGCGCCTTTGCAGTCCACTTTCCAGATTTCCTATCTGCCCTACCACGTTCAAGCTTCTGACATTCCACGCCTCGACTCGTAGAACGTTATCTTTCCGTTGATTCTTCAGTCTTTCTCTCTTGGTCACCTCCCGCTGGCAGTCCCCCCCGCCCCCCCCGACCCCCCCGGTGATCCGATTATTCTGGAATCTTTTGTCAATGGAGAGATCATCATGACACTTTTTCAATTACAGACCGTATGTTCTTTGTCTTTAATGCCTTCTGCGTGCTCCTGCCGTTGATCATTGCTGATTCTTCTGGCTTTAGGGCACTTTCCTACCGCAAGGACAAGAGAGGGCCCCCTCCTCCGCCCTTTTTGCCAAGGTCGTTGGCAGCACGAGGGTGACTTCTTATGGCCGAAGTCTTCGGCCGACAATGCTTATTACCAATCAAAACCTAAGCGATGGCGGTTTTCGAAACCGGGACCGAGGACGTTTTGATTACTATTAGAAGACGCTACCTCTAGACCATCGGTGCCCTCCGGTATCTATTAACATATCTGCACAGAGAGTAAGGACATCATTTTAATGTGAAAGAAATCCAACAGGCAGTATGCGTGGAAACGAACAAAGAAGTCACTTCTGAAGAGTTCAATGCTTATCGCCTAAGATACGATCACATTCTCAAGACGTACCGTTTATTCCAAAAATTCTGGTAGGTATGTATACAAAAACAGAAGCGGAACGGATGCTTTACGTAAGACTGAATCAGAAGAAACTACGCATTGAAGAATACATCCGCCTTCGAGACGCATTCATAAATGACGGTAACACTGACGACACTGGAAAAATAGTAATCTTACCCTCATCATACGTACGAAATCCGAGACACATGCACAAATACACTTAAGATGCCATGACCTACATAAGAAAATATGGACTACGTGGCCTCTTCACAACATTCACGTGCAACTCGTCGTGGCCAGAAATCGAAGAACAACTAAGGTACGGAGAAGCCCCCATGCATCGACACGACATAAAAGGCCGAGTTTTCCGACAAAAGCAAATGAGATTTATTAAAGTCATCATAGAATACCACATATCTGGAGCCGTTACATGTTGGATGTACGCAATCGAATGGCAAAAACGGGGACTGCTCCACTCATAAAATCTCATATGGCTAAACGACAGAATTCATACCACCAATATCGAAAAAATCATCCAAGCTGAATCTCCCAATTCACAAGAAGATGCGGAACTGAACGACATAGTAGTGAAAAACAGACCATGCGGGACATTGAACAGAAATTCACCATGTATGAGTGACGGAAAATACACAAAATGTACCCAAAACCGTATTTGGACGACACACAAACCAGAGTTGACGGTTGCCCCAGTTAAAGAAGATGATCATCCAAAAACGGTGGCCTCACAGCAAAACTACGAATACGAACCAGCGACTGGGAATAGAGAATCAATGGGTAGCACAATATAACGCACTATTTTCCAAAATGTTCCAAGCACACATAAACATGGAATATGGCAATCCAACGAAATCCATCAAATATGTCTGTAATTATGAACAAGGGCAGTGACATGGCAGTATTTAGAATAGCCAAAGGCAATGAGCAACGAAACAGAAACAACGAGATTCTCATGTACCAAATGGAAAGATACATCTACAGTAGCGAACCAGCTGTCCAACATCTAGCAATACATTTGGAGAATAGATAGAGAGTTTACTTCACCAGAGGCACCGCCATAGAAATTACTACTGAACTACGTCAGAACACAACATTAACAGCTTTTTACCAACTGTGCCAAACTGGTGCATTAGGGAAAACATTAATATATGTTGTCTTCCCTACCTATTGTAGGTTGGACACAACAAGAACAATTTTCCAACGACGAAAACAAGTAGTTCCAGCAGACGATCATCCAGGAATAATGCAAACTGGCGCACTAGGCCGAGTATACACCGTACATCCAAACAGCGCCGAATGTTTCTGCATCCGGATTTTGCTACACGAAATACAGGAACGATCAAGTTTCAGATATCTTAAAATGTTGACGGTTAACCATGCCAGGCGTAGAGAGAGTCATGCCAGTTTTTACAACTACTGGAAAATGACAACTACTGGGATTTAACACTACAAGAAGCCTCACTCACAGCCTTAGCTGAACAAATGAGAGACTTATTCGCCATAATGCTAACAACATGTAAACCCTCGAATCAAAAACAGCTATGGGACGCCTTCAAAGAGAGTATGAGTGATGACATACTGTACCAAATGCGACAAGCTCGTCCTGAACTGACCGTCGAATTCAACGACGGCATCTTCTATGGAACACTCATTCGCCTACAAGATAAATGTTTAGCAATAAACAATCAGTCCTAAGTAGAATTTGGGATGCAAGCACGAAATGATGCTATCAGTGTGCTAAACTTCGAAATTACAAAGGAAAAAAGCTACAACCTCAACGAACAACTTCAATACATTGCTCGCAACAAGGCACTCCTCAGTGACAAAAGGAAATTTACAACGTTATAAGGGGCCGGATCGACAACAACACTGGCGGAATTATTTACTTGTACGTGCCAGGCGGCACAGGGAAACGTTTCTAAGAAATCTACTGGTGGCGCAAATAACGTGCTAAACAACACATCGCACTTGCGCTGGCATCATCTAGCACTGCAGCCACACTTATGGTAATAGGACGATCTGTCCATTCTGTCTTACAACTACCAGTGAATATAGCCGAAGAACAATTCTAAATATGTAAAATCTCAAGAGCACCTGGTCGGGGTGAACTTTTAAAGCAAGCTAAAATTATCTTCTGAGACGAATGCGTAGTGTCACATAAAAAAATCACTCGAAGCCACTGCCACAATATTACAAGACTTGTGAGGAAACTCTGAAGTGCTGGGAGGAGCTCTACTCATACTCTCAGGAGATTTTCGGTAAACACTTCCAGTTACGCCCAAGTCAACACCAGCAGATGACATCAGTGGGTGTTTTAGAAATCACATCTCTGACCACATATACAAATAGTGCGACTAACAAAAAATATGAGAGTTGAACTATCGAAAGACGAAACAACAGCGCGTTTTGATCAACAGCTTCTACAAATAGTCACATATCCTGCAGACCAGACGACCTTGCCATTGACTTCCTCCGACCGGAATGGGAATGAAAGATGATGATGAAAACGACACATCACCACCCAGTCTCCTCGAGGCAGGGAAAATCCCTGACCCCGCCGGGAATCGAACCCGGGACCCCGTGCTCGGGAAGCGAGAACGCTACCGCGACACCAAAAGAACATTCCCATGAAGACCTTCACTTAAAACTTCCGGGCTGATAGGCCGTGGTCGAAGTATAAAACACTCTCCTGACGTTTCGTCTCCGACTGCGGGAGACGAAACGTCAGGAGAGTGTTTTATACTTCGACCACGGCCTATCAGCCCGGAAGTTTTAAGTGAAGACAATACCGGCCGTGAAAGCTTACATTGTATGATTCCCACGAAGAGATCAAAAATGGTTTTAATAGCTCTCAGCACTATGGGACGTAACAGCTGAGGTCATCAGTCCCCTAGATCTTAGAACTAGTTAAACCTAACTAACCTAAGCACATCACACACATCCATGCCCGAGGCAGGATTCGAACCTGCGATCGTAGCGGTCGCGCGGTTCCAGACTGAAGCGCCTAGGACCGCTCGGCCACACCGGCCGGCCCATGAAGAGAGAATATACAAATCAATCGACACTACGGTAAAGACTGAAGAAAGTGTGAATTTCCGCACTGTACTTCTAAACTCTTCGAAAGTACCAGATATGCTACTACACTGCCTTCGACTTAAAATTGGATCTGCGATCATACTACTCAGAAATCTCAAGTGATCAAAACTATCTAATGGAACAAGGACGATAGTCAAATAGCTATCGAATAACGTAATCGAAGCCGAACTTATTACTGTAAAGTACAAGGATACACACTATTTAGCCACAGAATACCACTGATCACTACTGTACTGCTATTCCAATTTAAAAGACTGCAATTTCCAATCAAATTAGTCTACAGTTTTACAATTAAAGACCAAGGACAAACTTTAAAATATTGCAGCATCAGCCTCAAAGATTCCTGCTTCTGTCACAGTTAACTGTTCGCAGCTCGCTCTCGAGTACGAAATTCTAAAATTTTACCTCTTATATATAAAGTTTATCCGTTTATTACAACCACCACCGCAGCTAGTAAGTAAATAAAGTAAATGAAACGATTTGTAAATACGCTGCCGTACTGCCGACTGTTGGAATGACGTCATCTACGATACCTATCAGGGTGGCTTAGTGACTCAGACACGGTGCTCACGATGCGGAGGATCGGCACTTCCTAACTAGGCTTTGCCTACGGATAATGCAGGATGATTGGTTTGGAAACGACTGGATTCATTTCCTCCCCCAACCCATCTGTGACAGCTTGTACTCAGCCACTAATGTGTTGGAGGTGACGTTAAACCTCACTCTTTCTTCCCTTTCTGCCGTCTACGGTAAATTAGAGATCCGCCAGCGCTTCTGATCTGCGCAGCAGACATCACGTGACGTAGGTATGACGTATGAGCTGGGGCGAGAATCGGGCCTCCGGTGGCAGCGCGGCGACGGTAATGACGCTGATGTCAGCGCGCCGGCCGCCAGCAGGTGCGCGGCGGTGACGCCCCCTCGACGCATGCGCGCGGGGGCATTGTCTGCCTACACACGAGAGGGCGCCGGGCGCCGGGCGTCGCTTTACGTAAGGTCGCGGCCCGCGGCCCGCGGCCGGCGCACGTGACGGAGGCTCACATGGCGGACAGCCTGCCGTTAGCCGCCGGCGCTCTGCTGTCAGACGGGCCGGTGACGTGGCGTGGCTCTGCTCGTGGGCCCGTACTACTCCTACGCCGAACTGACGCGCGCACGTGAAAACATCCGTGACGCGTACACGTACTGGGAAAAATAAAGGCCGCAGCTTTGTAATACGATGGAAAGCCACTTGTACTGTCCTGACCAGCCTCAGTCGTCACAGGAATTGAGGCATAGAACCGCTCTGCGTGGTTTAATAGGGTTTTATAACACGATGGAAAGGAGAGTATAATATGAACATCAACTAAAGCAAAACGAGGATAATGGAATGTAGTCGAATTAAGTCGGGTGACGCTGAGGGAATTAGATTAGGAAATGAGACACTTAAAGTAGTAAAGGAGTTTTGCTATTTGGGGAGCAAAATAACTCATGATGGTCGAAGTAGAGAGGATAGAAAATGTGGACTGGCAATGGCAAGGAAAGCGTTTCTGAAGAAGAGAAATATGTTAACATCGAGTATAGATTTAAGTGTCAGGAAGTCGATTCTGAAAGTATTTGTATGGAGTGTAGCCATGTGTGGAAGTGAAACATGGACGATAAATAGTTTGGACAAGAAGAATGCTGAAGATTAGATGGGTAGATCACATAACTACTGAGGAGGTATTGAAAAGAATTAGGGAGAAGAGGAGTTTGTGGCACAACTTGACTAGAAGAAGGGATCGGTTGGTAGGACATGTTCTGAGGCATCGAGGTATAACCAATTTAGTACTGGAGGGCAGTGTGGAGGGTAAAAATCGTAGACGGAGACCAAGAGATGAATACACTAAGCAGATGTTGGCTGCAGTAGGTACTGGGAGATGAAGAAGCTTGCACAGGATAGAGTAGTATGGAGAGCTGCATCAAACCAGTCTCAGGACTGAAGACCACAGCAACAACAACAATACGATATCTGATCAAAAGTACCTGGGCACATGTATGTAATGCGAAATTGACCTCTGTATATCACGAGAGGCGCCCCCCCCCCCCCCTGTATAAAATGGGGCAGGGGGTTTTGTGCTGTCAGCAGAGAAGCACTAGCAGCAGAATGGGTCGATCAGGAGAGCTCAGTGTCTGCAATTGTTTACTTGTATTTGGATGTCACCTAAGTAACACAGTAGAAAAATTTCCTCTACCAGTTACAATGAAAGGTTATTTATTTGGCACACGGCCGGTTTCATGGCTTGCGCCCATCCTCAGGTGTTTATACATACATGTAAATGTTTATATTGCCGGAGATCACTGTATAAATACAAAAAAAATTGTAACTTCCTGGCAGATTAAAACTGTGTGCCCGACCGAGACTCGAACTCGGGACCTTTGCCTTTCGCGGGTAAGTGCTCTACCATCTGAGCTACCGAAGCACGACTCACGCCCGGTACTCACAGCTGTACTTCTGCCAGTACCTCGTCTCCTACCTTCCAAACTTTACAGAAGCTCTCCTGCGAACCTTGCAGAACTAGCACTCCTGAAAGAAAGGATATTGCGGAGACATGGCTTAGCCACAGCCTGGGGGTTGTTTCCAGAATGAGATTTTCACTCTGCAGCGGAGTGTGCGCTGATATGAAACTTCCTGGCAGATTAAAACTGTGTTCGAGTCTCGGTCGGGCACACAGTTTTAATCGGCCAGGAAGTTTCACATCAGCGCACACTCCGCTGCAGAGTGAAAATCTCATCCTGGATACAAAAAAATTGTTTGCTGGTGACTAAACAGATACAAGTGGGAGAACTGTAAGTGGAAAGGCAAAATTTGTTGAAAATATATCTGCACTTACATAAAGATGAAGCACCATTATTATAGTTACGCTGTGGTGACAGTTTTTCCACTTAATTACACACTTAATATCATTTTCACGTCCATATTTCAGGTTTATAAGGTTTAGCTGCATATTTCACTATTACGATGTGCACTCGTGAAATACACTGTGTTTACATACAAACATGTGGGCTGTGGTCAAAGAATTTAGACGTAGCAGGTGTAAAGATGTTGCTCATACAGAAACAGGTAGGTTATGGTCAAAGAACTTAGCCACTGGAAGTGCAAGTGTGTTGCACATATGGAAACTTCAAAAGCTATTATAGACTGCGAAGTTTTTTTATACACATTATGAAATTTTATGATCCATTTTTTATATACATAAAATTACTAAAAGCTATTACAAATTATAAATTAAAAGACGAGAGCTACAATTGTTTGAAGCCGCGCTGTTGTCAGTTCTAGCTGCCATTTTTTTTATTTTGTAATTTGTAATAGCTTTTAGTAATTTCATGTATGTAAGATCATTGTACTTCCTAGATCTAAGTTCTCCAACAAAAATGTGGATCAAAAAATTTCATAATGTGTATAAAAAAACTTCGCAGTCTATAATAGCGGCCGGCCGCTGTTTCCATGCGGTTCTAGGCGCTTCAGTCTGGAACCGCGTGACCATTACGGTCGCAGGTTCGAATCCTGCCTCGGGCATGGATGTGTGTGATGTCCTTAGGTTAGTTAGGTTTAAGTAGTTCTAAGTTCTAGGGGACTTATGACCTAAGATGTTGAGTCCCATAGTGCTCAGAGCCATTTGAACCAACCAGTCTTTATGCAAGTACAGATATATTTTCGACAAATTCTGCCTTGCCATTTACAGTTATCCCACTTGTATCTGTTTATTCACCAGCAAATAATTTTTTTGTATTTATACAGATAGCTCCAGCAGTATAAACATGTACATGAATGTATAAAAACCTGAGGATAAGCGCAAGCCGAAACCGGTCGTGTGACAAATAAATAACCTTTTATTGTGACTGATATCGGAAATTTTTCTACAACCTATAAAGGAACAGTCATGGAGTTCAACAGCATCCACTAAGGATAAAATTCACAAATCAATCAGCCATGTATAAACTCTTGTAAAGCCGCAAAAGTTGACTGCTGGTAATATGATCGTGAAGCGGAAACGCGATCTACCAAGATCAGGTGAATCTGATGTACTGGCGGATAAGGACCATCGAACATTGTTTAAGGGTACTTGTAAATGCACCGATTGAAAAAGATATCCCAACACCAAGAAGAAGTTGTGCGCGATAAACGAATGTCACTAGGCGTGTTTCTACGTCTGAAAGACGACGTCTATTCAAATCTCGTGTCAGTCACATAAGAATACCGCTGGCAACGCCACTGTGATGATGCAAGTCAGTTTTGTTTTGACGAAATAAATCTCGGGTGAACAGCCTGGTATGAGTGTGCACAGGACACAGTATTTCGGCAATCGACCGCGTTGCCATCATCAGGTGCGCTGATGTACTGACAGTTTTGTTTTAAACACCTTATAACAGTCGCGAGTGTTAGTTACCTTTGAGATCGGACGTATGAGTAGTTGTTGGTCAAGAATGCCTTTAAGACGATGAAGACGTCATTATCAACAGGTCATTGAGTTTGAAGGAGGTCTTGTAACAGGCCTGAGAAGCTGGACGCTCTTTTTGCGATATTGCAGAAAGAATGGCAGGAGTATAGCCGCCGCGCGGGATTAGCCGAGCGGTTTGTGGCGCTGCAGTCATGGACTGTGAGGCTGGTCCCGGCGGAGGTTCGAGTCCTCCCTTGGGCATGGGTGTGTGTGTTTGTCCTTAGGATAAGTTAGTTTAAGTAGTGTGTTCGCTTACGGACTGATGACCTTAGCAGCTAAGTCCCATAAGATTTCACAATTGGAACATTTTTTGGAGTATAGCCAGTATACATGACTACTGGCAGCGGTGGTCACGGGAAGGTACGGTCACAAGAAGATCGAGTTCCAGACGGCCACGTGGTATTGCTGAGAGTGAAGGTCGTCGTTTTCGGGGTATGGCTGCCGCGCGTAGTACGGTATCTGCAGCAGCAATTCGAATCGCAGTTGGCACCACGGTGACATAACGAAGTGGTACAAATCGGTTACTTCAAGGAAAGGTCTGATCCAAACGCTCTGACCCCAAACCACCACCGTTTGTGACTTCAAAAAAATGGCTCTGAGCACTATGGGACTTAACATCTGAGGTCATCAGTCCCCTAGAACTTAGAACTGCTTAAACCTAGCTAACCTAAGGACGTCACACACATCCATGCCCGAGGCAGCATTCAAACCTGCGACCGTAGCGGTCGAGCGGGTTCCAGACTGAAGCGCCTGCAACCGCTCGGCCACAGCGGCCCACGTTTGTGACTTCAGTGGTGTCAACCATAGGAGGGATGTTTTCTGATGAAAGCCGCTTCTGCTTCGGTGTCAGTGTGGCCGTGTGTTGCTTAGAAGGGAGCCAGTCGAGGGCCTGCAGCCAGCCTGGAGTTATGATCCGTGGCGCGATTTCGTATGACAACAGGAGCACTCTCGTGGTCGTCCCACGCACGCCGATTGCAAATTTGTACGTCAATCTGCTGACGTCTTGTGGTGTCATACACTAACATCATTCCAGAGGGTGTTTCCATTAGGATAACGCTCTCCAAAATACTTCTATTGTAGCCCGACATGTTTTACAGAGCCTTGGCCTGCTGTCTGCAGTCGAGTACGTATGGGACATCATCGGATGAGAACTTCAGCTTCATGCACAATAAGCATTAACCATCGCTTTACTGACCAACTAAATGCAACAGGTATGGAACTCCGTCCCAAAAACTGACATCTGGCAGCTGAACAACACAATCCGTGCACGTGTGCATGCTTGCATGCAACATTCTGGCGATGACACCGGTTGTTAATGTACCAGCATTTCAGTTTTGCGGTGGCTTTTCTCGCGCGTACATTAACCTGTGGAGCTAGACAAATGTATTCCTAACATTTCATTACTCTGAATTAATTATTTCCTGGTACTGGGATTTTTTTGCCACCGGCGTCATTTCATGAGATCAGCGGAAAGAATCAGTCGTGAGTTCTAAAACGCTAAGCGCTGTCCACCAAGCACAGTGCCTGTTCATAGGGAGTTAAAAAGAATGGATTTCAGTGCTCGAGCAGCTCCCCATAAGCCAAACGTTTCCGTAGTTAAGGTGGTTCGATGCTTGAGGTGGTATAATGAGCCGGATCACAGGACATTGGATGACTGGACAAGTGCGATTTGGAGTGATGAATCAAACTATGTACTGTGGCGATTCGATGGAAGCGTTTGGGTTTGGTGAGTGTCTGTAGAACGTTATCTACCACGATGTGTAGCGCCAACAGTGAAGTACAGAGGAGGTGCTGTTACGCTAAGGGTGTGTTTTTCATGTTTGGGATGTGGTCCCCTTATTGTGCTTACGAAAATGCTGAATGTGGAAGGACATGAACAAATTTACGGGATTGCGTACCAAGAACAGTAGAGAAACAATCCTTAGACGATGATTGTTTTTATCACAAAAAAAAAAACTGGTCAGAGCGACGGAATGGCAATCCTAAGCGCCCGGGTTAGATTGCCGGCTGGGTTGGAGAGTTTCTCCGCTCAAGGACTGGATGTCGTGTTGTCATAATCATCATCATTTCATCCCCATCGATGCGAAAGTGCCGGCCGCGGTGGTCTAGCGGTTCTGGCGCTGCAGTCCGGAACCGCGGGACTGCTACGGTCGCAGGTTCGAATCCTGCCTCGGGCACGGGTGTGTGTGATGTCCTTAGGTTAGTTAGGTTTAAGTAGTTCTAAGTTCTAGGGGACTTATGACCTCAGATGTTGAGTCCCATAGTGCTCAGAGCCATTTGAACCTTTTTTTTGATGCGAAAGTCGCCGAAGTGGCGTCAACTCGAAAGACTTGCACCCGGCGAACGGTCTACCCGACGGGAGGCCCTAGTCGCACGGCATTTACATTTTAGCATTTCTCGAAATGTGCTGGTCTGCTGAGAGTACTAGACTTAACCCAACAGAACACCTTTTGTATGAGTTACAACGTCGACATCGTTGCAGACTCTGGCGTTCCCCATCACTGTCTTCTCTAGTTACGAATCATGAGGAAGAATGGACTGGCATTCTTCCACAAACATTCAGACACCTTACTGAAAATGTTCACAGCAAAGTTCGAGCCGTCATAAACGTGCAGGGTGGACAGCCCTCATATTAACGTCCACGGAGACTTTTGATCAGATGGATTTGGTACAGAAGGTGCGATTAGTCATTTCCCCAGCACAGACCACAATGTCTCGATATCCAGTGATGTTACGGTCCACAGAAAGTTTCGTTTCATTTAATCATTTTCAGCCTTGTGAGTGGAGGCATCATCGTCTTATATTCCGCTGTATTATACAATCTGCATCTAAAATGATTTTATAAACCTAATCAGTTATTTTCCATTTACAGCAATTAAAGGTCCTCTAGGAACGACGATACCACAAGATAAACCAGTATAGAATCTCGTCTAACGTTCTTAACTGAAATTTGCAGTGTGGAGCACGCCGTGTCTCTGGCGTTCTACATACACTGTTGAGGGCAACAGTCTAAAAGTAGTCTAATCATACAGTGAGACATATGTAAGACGGACTGTTTTGAATTGCGTAATAATGAGAGCGCGGTGACGGGAGAAGATCGTGGTGAGAGTACGTCTTCTCCACACAAGACACTATTTCACTTACAGTGGAACAGAGGGGCTTGTAACATCGTCTGTTCGTCTATGACAGATCCGTTAGAAGAGGTGAGCCTGTTACACCTACTCAGCGAATGTTTCGTGTACGATTCAATCTCAGTAGACACGGAGTTGCTCTGTGTCGTAAGACAATCCTCAGGTGGGTGGAACACTTCGTATCTGCTGGGAACATAATGGATAAGAACCGTACAGGCCAGCGACGCCGTGTAACGCCGCCAGAAGATGCTGCTGCTGCTAATGAGCTAGCAGTAAATCGTGAATCGGTTAGACGAATTTCGCATACATTGAAAATCCATCTGTACAAACTTCTTATTGTGCAACAACTGAAGCCAACTGATTTTGCTGTGCGCAAGGATTCTGCTTCCACAATACAAGTGATTTTGAGTGACAATGTGGTTTTATTGACGAGCGATGAAGCTCATTTTCATTTAAACAGCACTGTCAGTAAACGAAACCTGCGTTACTGCGCTCCTGAGCATCCACATTTTATTCACCAGCGCCTTTACACTCTGAGGAAGTCACAGTGTAGTGTGTGCTCCTGGCTCTTTCGGCATTTTTTTGGCCGTATGACCACTTTTTAAAAAAAAAAAATGGCCCCACTGTCACTGTTAATTCGATTAGGTACATTCATATGCTTGTAACTTTCTTTAACCAGAAATGAGATCACTTTAAAATTTGTTTAGTTCCAACAGGATGGCGCTACACCACATACTGAGAACGCTTCAGTCGCAGTTCTTCAATGCTTGTTTCGTAGACAGATTATCTAACGTTTTGGCAATGTTGCTAGGTCTTCTAGTTCTCCAGACTTGTCAATTTCTGATTTTTTTCTCTGTGAACTACTTCAAGAGCCGTGTCTTGAATTTAAACCACTTGAAGATGGCAATTATTCAAGAAATTGCTGCCGTTCCGCCAAAGACAATGGTCCGTATGATAGTGGACTCAGAGGAGAGACTTGAATCGTGCATTCCAAGTGGTGTACATCACATCAACGACACCATTTTCCACAAGTAAGTCTGTTCTGCAGTAAATAACAAATAATGAGCTTTCAAACTCAAATGGCTCTGAGCACTATGGGACTTAACATCTATGGTCATCAGTCCCCTAGAACTTAGAACTACTTAAACCTAACTAACCTAAGGACAGCACACAACACCCAACCATCACGAGGCAGAGAAAATCCCTGACCCCGCCGGGAATCGAACCCGGGAACCCGGGCGTGGGAAGCGAGAACGCTACCGCACGACCGCGAGATGCGGGCATAATGAGCTTTGATTTAATGCCAAACAACAAGCATTACTGCAAAAATTAGCCGAGTATTCTACAATTAAAAATCGTCCGTCTCCTATGTGTCGCCCTGTGTTACGTATATACTGATCACGGTTTCTCGCTCTTGATACAGGGGTTTCTGTGCAACTCGTGGTTTTATTTGATGGAAACATCTAGAACTGGAGTCGACGCAGAATCGTGAGGCTACGTGGGAAGCACGTTGAATTAAATAAGCATGAGAACTGACACATAAATTGCCCGGGCAGTATTCTTGAGCCGTGCGTGGCTCATGTTCCCGTCATCATGTATTTTACACCCTGTTTTAACGTACTTCCACCTCACTACGTTAATTTAATTTACTGCTGTCACTGAGTTGCTGCTTTGCCTGACCGTGAGCGGCGTTAGCAGCGCATATCGATATATCCCCTCTAGTCGTATCTTTGCTCGACTGCTATTACTTCCCAGTCATTGTCTGTCGTAAGGAGTTCGGGTTGCGAGTTCGTGTCTGCCAGTCAGTTGGAACGTGTCTGGAGCGCAGTCCGGACCTGTCAGTCGGGGAGTTGCAATGCGGCACTACTAGTGCAGTCGGGTGGAGCAGCAGTGAGGTCTGCGTCGACATGGCTCGCCCGACCATTTCCGCTACGCATCACTCGAGCCGGGCCACGGTCTTGGTGGATCGTCGGTCGGTCGTTCTACCAGCCGACGCGTTTTGGCTCGACGATCGTTCATGAGTCGGCTGTGTGTGTGTGTGTGCATCGAATCCCGATTTGTCTTCGTATGTGCTTATTTACTGTTGGGTATCGTTCAGGTCTTCGTGCAGTGTGTCAGGTTGTGTGTGTAGATGGCGTTATTTCAACTGACGACTATTTTAGATGTTGTTGGCATTCTGATGGAAGTCGGTCGGTTGTTTCGGACGAGGGAAGTTATCTCCGCGCGGTGCTGTCGGCTGGGGCAATACCGACTCAAAGGAAGGCCTCGGCGTTTGTTCGTGACGTCACGTCAGCTAGGCACGGCCAACGCCAGGTCTGTTGCAGGCATGCTCATAATGGTGGTGCCTCCCTCCCTGACACAGGAAAATGTGAAACTATTGGCGGTAGTTGACCAACACACATTGTTCTGAGAGATTTCTGCAATCAATTAATTGTGCAATTCATTACACTTCTTAACAAATAGTGTACTCCTGAACTTAAATTTCCACCTGCTTTAATGACTGACATACAAACACAACTTTATGGTCCACCAGCAACAGAATTCGTGCTTCGTTACCTTATTTGTAAATCTGAGGAAGTTTCGTTTGTACTGGGTTGCTTTTACAGGAAACTATGAATATATTGGTGCTCTTCTTTAGGTATCTTGGTTGACTATGGGGTGAGGAGCATTGAATGTTAATGAAATATCTTGCGATTGTACACGTTTGGGGATGGGGTGGGGGACAGAAGAAGAGGCAAAAGATAGATACTTGTTTTATCGAATAAAATTTTTTTATCTTATGAAGTTTCTCCTTTCAGTTGAAAGAGGGGAATATTTATCTTTTCTAATGTGCATGTTTAGAAAAGTTTAAGCTCAGCAGTATTTTCGATGTATGAAGCTATTTTGGTTCCTGTTTAGAATTCCTTTCGTTGAAAACGACTGTAATCTAATGACTGGCAACAGTTGGACACTTACACGTGTAAATTAGTTCACATTTCCAGTGACGATGTCAAACGAAAATAAATAAATAAATAAAAGAAACGAGTTCATTGTAAGGGGGTTGGGGTAAGTTTCGATAACAAAATGGATCAAGTAAATATAGTTACTTGAATGTAAAATTTCCGAAGCTTGCAATGAGGCAAATCATCTTCTCATCTTGATCTACGTTTGTTTCGACAGGATTCAGTAATACAGAACTATGATCTTCATTTGTAGCTTTACGATAGTAAGAAAGTCTTTCATCTAAATAAAACTGCAGAATCCAAAACAATACCAAACATTTTGCCCAAAAATAAGAGATTTATAGTGATAAGCACGCCCAGACGTTTCTGCCTGCAACAGACCTGGCGTTCGCCGTGCCTAGCAGACGTGACGTCACGAACAAGCGGCGAGGCCTTCCTTTCAGTCGGTGTTGGCTGTGGCCGCTGGCAGTGCCTGCACAGCGTCGGAAGCGAGTGTGGAGCTGTGCGATCGCTACGAGCTTCGTGGCTCACCGACCCAGGACGTCAAATTGAGTAGTGGTTTCAACTACCCAAGCCACGTCCATTCATGTTGTGGTGGTTCGTTTCAGTGATTTGCTGTTGGGGAGGTTTTCCTGTGAGCAACAACGAGCGTTTCGACTGCTCAAATTTAGCCGCCATGCGGTGCAATTAACTATTACAATTCGAGTGCACCAGTAGAATTTTCTGCCTTGTGGCCGTTAGTGTTCTGATTACCTGACCTGGGGACTGTCGTAAATTCAGTCAATGTTCTTTTAGGTGAAGTTAACTATATTACCGTGTTTCATATTCAAGTGTACCAGCGGAATTTTCTACCTAATGGCCGTTAGTGTTCCGGTTACCTGCGATGGCCACTAACGTAATTTCAGGCAGCGTCCTTTCCTCACCTGTTGTCGCTGTCCAACATGGTGAGTAATTTTGACAGCTAATGCGTACTCCATTGTGGATTATCACGTCTCTAACCTTTTCTGTTTGAGTTCTCATGTACTGATCGACGGGAAGCAAGTCGTTTTGTCGGTCGGTTCGTGGCTGTCCCCTGGTTGGGTTCCGATGGATGAAGTGCAGTTGGGATCACCACCTGTCTCGCCCAAGTGAACGAGGGCAAACCGACTTCCCTGGAGGCTTCTGAGTGCCACCGGTGTTTAATTAACTGTTTTCAGCTACTTAAAATTTAATGCTCATGGTTATTTTTTCTTGTTTCTCTTAAACACTTTGCAAAATTAACTCTGAAATTTATCTTCAAACTTAAACATTGCGGCCTTCTCCCTTTAAAAGATTATGGTAATATAGTTTAAAATTTTGAAACTTAGTTGTGGCCTTCAGCCATTGGTATTGCACCTTGCATATGTTTGTTCTATCTGCTTTGCCTTGAGACTTTCCACTTAGCCCTCACATGTTTTTTTAATTTATTTTATTTGCCTCTTTAATTGCATTTTTGTCTTGTTGACTTTTAAGCTTTCTTGTTTTTTAAACATTCTGGCCTTCTGCCTTTAGAAGTCTATGGTAAAAAAATCCAAAATTTGTTAACTTAATTGTGGCCTTCAGCTATTTGTATTGCACCTTGCATATTTTTGTTCTATCTACTTTGCTGTGGTTTTTAAATTATTTTATTGCTATCTTAATCGGATTTTTATCTTGTTGATTTGTTAAGATTTCTTATTTGGAGGCCTTCAGCCGTGAAAGAGTTGCATTCGGTAATGGTTCGGCTGTGTGTCGCTTTGGTTGTAAAAGTATTATTGAATTAAAATAAATTACAATTAGAAGGTGACCCCAATCTTATTTGGCCCTTTCCACAATCTTAATTACCCGTTCTGCCCAACGGGTTTAGCGGCCGCATCAGATCTGTTTCAGTTCAAATAAATACACTAGGCGGTAGGTGGCAGTTTGTACAACTAATTTGTTGTTCACGGCATGTCTTCATTTCCTTCATACCAAGCCGGCCGCATGAGAGCTGCTTTTGCCATGGTGCTTGGCTAGAGAGCGCGCTCACACAGCTAGCGCCACTCCGAGCTCTGATGGGGCGCCGTTAGACGGAAAGAAGTCGTCAGCCAAGGGATCCGCTGTCAGCGTGGACAAAGCTCTCGGAAAGGAATTCTGTGATGGTGGAGCTAGGGTTGGGAAGCCTGCAGCGTGGCCGACGGTCAACACAGTGTGGACGCAACCAACCCAATGAGGCAGTTGTTTTTTCCCAGATCAGTGAACGGCGAGTCCAGAGGAAATGCAGATGGGGGCTTGCACACTACAAGAGGAGTGCTAGCGGTTTGCTTTAATGATCGACAGCAGTACAGTGTGTTTGAAAAAGAACTGCTAGTTTTAATGTGTCCTAGAATCTGGACAAAGTGACATACGCTATTCTAGTTTGTGGTGTTTGATTCATCAACTCTCCAAGTTTGGCTCCCCTGCAGTTGTCAGGTCTGCTTGACCCTGAGACGGCACCATTGCTGCTTTTTTCCCCTCTGTTCCCTCAGTTCAGTCCAGGCGTGTGTGCAGTGCAGTGCAGAGCAACTCAGCAACAATGTGTACCGCGCAACAGAAAGCGAAGTGTGTTATCTGGCTTGTCAAAACTGAGTCAGTTATAACAGTGGAACGTAATTTTAGACGCCAATATTGTGGTGAACTACCTACAGCAAAAACTATCCGTCATTGGCTAAAGTCTTTCAAGAAAACCGGTGGTGTTTTAAAAGCAAAATCACCAGGTAGACCGAGAACTTCTGAAGATGTTGTTGAACAGATCCGTGTTCCGTGTGTTCAGAGCCCGAAGAAGCCATTGACCAGACGTAGTCTACATTTAGGAGTGCCTAAACGTACTGTGTATGATGTTGTGCTTAAAGAGTTATGTTGTGCACCTACAAGTAGCAACTGTTACACGGAATAAAACCTACTGATAAAATCGAAAGGTATTAGTTTTCTGTTCACTTTCTACACGGAAATGATGATGATGTCAATTCTTAAATATGATTCTCTTTTCTGATGAGGCTACATTTCATATCAGTGGAACAGTTAATCGTTATAACTGCAGAATGTGGGGGCAGAGCATCGACATGAAGTTATTCAGCATCATCATGACTCTCCCAAAGTTAATGTCTGGTTCAGTTTGATGGAAGATAGTGTAATTGGTCCTTTCATTTTTGCAGAAAAAACAATAAACAGGGATGTTTACTGTGACATATGACAGAGTACATCTTTCCCCAAACGGACGATAGTGAGGTGGAAAATGGGCTTGTGTTTTTCCAACAAGATGGCGCCCCATCTCATTACAGTAACCATGTGCGTGCGGTTCTTGACACTCGCTTTCCAGGAAGGTGGATAGGCAGGGATGGCCCAATACCTTGGCCACCACGAAGCCCAGATTAACCCCACTGCACCTCTTCTTTTGAGGCCACATGAAAAAGGTTGAGTACAGTGAAAAGATCAGAACCATCAATCATTTACAGGAAAGAATTGCGGCGGCTGAAACAGTTACACCTGAAATGTTTGTGAATATGTAGCTAGAAGTGGAATATCGTCTCGACGTGTGCAGGGCAACAAATGGATCCCACTTCGAAGTCTAATAACATCAAACGAAACTTGAAGGAATTCTCTTTCATCGTATGTACTCAGTGGCGCAATTTTTCATTAATTTACCCATTAAATTTATACTTAAAACTAGGAGTTCTTTTTAAAACGCCCTGTATTTTGGTCAGCCGAGTGAAGCAATGTGCTGTACAGTGACAAGTGCAGGCTGTACATCCAGTGTGATGAATTATCAGCAGTATTCGACACTTAAGGTCCGTGTGTACAGAGCGGCGCGTGTGTACACAGCGTTGTGCTGGGGTTATTCTGTGTTGGCATGTGTGTGTGCTGCAGTTTTCTCTAAGCGAAAACCGCTTTGATCTTGTTAATGTTACGCTGCGAGGGTAGCTGATGCTGTATGTACGATGTGGAAAATTATTTTAGTTCTAGTTGTGAAACCCGCTATTATGCTGTTACTTTGGAGAGAGACCTCTGTGAATGAAAGGTTTTGAGGAGCGAGACCATACATGGCGCTCTCGATCAGAGTTACATCGCATCTCATGTTTGGAAGGAGTTTCCAAAGAGGGAGTTAAAGCCCAATGTTCTGCAGCAATTCTCGCCCCACGATCTCCATTGATTGTTGAGACTAACATTCCTCAGTATTCTGGTGTATACAGAAATACTCGACCATTTTCTAGTCACATTTATTCGTAGACAAAAAATGAGTAGGCACCGAAATAAACAAACTCATACTTCCTAGAGAACAATAGAAATAAAACCAATCGAAAGAAGCAAAGCAATGTCGTTAAGTTTTCAACAAACAAAACGAAATCAGTAAGTACGTATATCCTAGCCAAGTAAACTCACTATTGCTGAATACTCCAAACAGGACTCACCCAGGGCAAAAGAACCACAGGCGCAAAGATGCGAGCTGGTGCCAGTCCATAGGGTCACGCCACTTGCGCGAGATCCGCCAGTGTTACAGGCAGTGCTGAGGATGAAGGTATCGACTTCGCCTCGGCCAATTGCCGGCCGAGTGCAATGACCGGATGACAACGGACAGAAGCCTACTCGGAAGACGAGCGTTCCTGGAGCCACTCTGTAGCAATTCTGGGCTTGTAGGGTGTCTCATTGTCCTGCTGGAATTGCCCAAATCCGTCTTAATGCACAATGGACATGAATAGAGGCAGATGATCGGATAGGATGCCCTTCGTGTCACCAGTCAGAGTCATATCTAGACGTATCAGGGGTCCCATATCACTCCAACTGCACACGCCCCACACCATTACAGAACCTCCACCAGCTTGAACAGTTCCCTGCTGACTAGCAGGGTCCATGGATTCATGAGGAGTGTCTCCATACCCGTACACGTCCATCCACTCAATACAATTTGAAAAGTGACTCGACCGACCAGGCAACATGTTTCCGGGCGTCAACAGTCCAATGTCGGTGTTGACGGGCCCAGGCGAGGCGTAAAGGTTTGTGTCGTTCAGTTATCAAGGGTACACAAATGGACCATCGGCTAAGAGAGCCTATATCGATGAATTCGTTGAGTGGTTCCCATGGTGACTCTTGTTGATGGCCCAGCGTTGAAATCTGCAGCAATTTGCGGAAGAGTGTCACCTATGTCACGATGAACGACTCTCTTAGTCATTGGCCCCTTTCTTGCAAGATCTTTTTTTGGGCGCAGCGATGTCGGAGATTTGATGTTTTACTGGATTCCCGATATTCAGGGTACACTCATGAAATTGTCATACGGGAAAAGCCTCACTTCATCGCTATCTCGGAGCTGCTGTGTCTTATCCCTCCTGCGCCGACTATAACACCACGTTCAAACTCACTTAAATCTTGATAACCAATGTAACCGATCTAAAAACTACACCAGACACTTGTCTTATATAGGCGCTGCCGAACGAAGCGCCGTATTCTACCTGTTTACATACCTCTGTATTTGAGTACGCATGCCTATAACAGTTTGTTTGTGCTTCACTGTATTACAAGCAGTGTTGCAGACTCGTATTTCAAGTCACAAAGATAAGTAAACCTTTTTAACTCTTTTGTGTGACTTTGTTACTAATGCGTTGGAGTGTTGTAGAACCCTCGTTCTTGTATCCTATTACGTGACCCTGGGGCAAAGCTGTGTCACAGTGGCGGGGAGAAATTGTCTTAGTTGTGTACAGCAGCTGAAGCAATTTCACGAACTCACAATTCGGACCACTGTAACAGTGGCAACACGGCCTCCACAGCAGTAGCGACGAGGCCTTTACCAAACTGGCGACGAGGGTTTACATTTACTTCTACATCTCCATCTATGTACATACTACATAACACACCGCACGATGTGTGGTGGAGGGTACATATATTCTATTGTGTATTTAACTGCGGACATAGAAACGATGGAGATGCTTCGTCCCGACGTAGCTCTCAGTGCTTCATAACCCTACAACAGGACACAGCAGTCCACCCACCCCACTGGGAGGTTATGTTGTACCAATACTAATCATTTCCTTCCTGTCCTACACGCAAATAGATCGAAGCAAAAGCGACTGTCTATATGCCTCTGTACAGGCCCTGATTTCTCTTGTCTTATGTTCGTGGCCGTTAGGTGAAACGTACGTTGGCAGCAGTAGGATTATTCCATAGTCAGCTCTGAATACAGGTTCTCTAAATTTTCTCAGTAGTGTTCCTCGAAAAGAATATCGTCTTCCCTCCAGGGATTCACAGTCGAGTTCCCAAAGCTTCCCAGTAATACTTGCATGTTGATCGAACCTACCAGTAACAAATGCAGCAGCTCGCCTCTGAACTGCTTCAATGCTTCCATTAAACCGACTAGGTGGGATCCAAGACACTATAGCAGTACCCAAGAATGGGTTGCAGAAGTGTTCTATGTGCTATCTCCTTTATAGGTAAACCACACTTCCCTAAAACTTGCCCAATGTTTCGAAGTCGATCACTCGCTTTCCCCACAATAGTACTTAACATGTTCGTCCCATTTAACATCACTTTGCAAAGCTATGTCTAGATTTTTAATCGACCTGACTGTGTCAAGAAACTCAATATTAATCCTATATTTGGACATTACAAGATTGTTTCTCCAACTTACCTGCATTAACTTACTGTTTGGTATATTTAGAGCTAGCTGCCATTCATGACACCAATTAGAAATTCTGTGTAACAATAAGAGAAGGGGCACAAAGAGAAAGCGAGCAAATTTTGTTACTGCAGGTTGCCTACATCAGGGGCAGGATTACATTTAGGGGAAAACCTATTCTTCTCCCTTTGATTGACATGTCATTAACCTATTGCTCTCCTTTGATTGGCATGTCCTTAACCTATTGTTCTACTAAAAGTATCCTTCCTTTTGATTGAATGGTACTTAACCTATTGTTCCCCCACCCCCCTTCCCACTCCCCCCCCTCAGGAAACACTCCCCCCCCCCTCGCTGCTACAGGTATACTTTTTGGTCTGAGTTATTGGATAGCCTCTGTCACTCTTATCAATTTGATTGACTCCTTAATTAAATTGATTAATTAATTAACCTCTCGGCCTCTGGTAAACACCCTCCACTCTAAACCTCCCTTCCTGAAATCGATAGTAAAATGACTCAGTTGGTCAGTCATTTGGAGGGAATTCTATTATAATGTATGGAATATAGTTTAAACAATTTAGACAATGTATAAAATATTGTTTAGTCATTTATGGCAGTATATGGAATAAGTTTATTTATTTACTTAAAGAATTTGTCCAGAAATCGATTGGTGTGTGTGGAATATTGTTTAAACAATTTAGACAATGAGTGCAATATTCTTTATTTAAACAATTTAGGGGATTCAAGGCACTGTATGGAATATAATTTATTTATTTATTTAAATAATTTTTCAGGAAAGCTATCACCACCCCTACCACCCCATCTTCATCCCCCTCACACCCTCTCCTCTCCCCCTCCCCTCCTCTACCTGGAAATTTGTGGATCTTCGTTGGAGAGGAAGGATCTCAGGAAAGGAAATTCAAGGGTATATTGTTTTCTCTATTAAAAAAAAAATCAGTTTGCGGGACTTGGATCTTCCTTGCTCATCATTCTATGCTGTTTGGAAAGATGCACTTCTTGTGAGAAGTAATTACATCAATCGCATTTCTTTTTTTATTCTGATTGCGCAAGGAATACCACCACGAAACACACATCACACATAATTACGCAATTAAAAACCTTACTGCACGGGATACTACCGTACATGCTCCCAGGACTTGAGATACAAAGGCAACCCCCCCCCCCCCCCTGGCGAACTAAGTGACTACGTGGAGGTGTGAGTTCAGGTCCCGCAAGGCTGAGGCAGTGGATCCATTTCATACAATCATGACACCTGAGAAATACTTGTCAAAGTACGTGTTCACCTATGCACTGTTGCTGGTGCGATGACACAGAGCTGTGGGTCCAGTGTTGAGGGAGATGTTTTCATGATCACCCTCAGCGAGATATTTGCATTGTGGCTCACCCTCACAGGCACAGCTAAAAGGATCTCAATGTTATACTGACGTCACATGTCTATGTAAATAAGAGCCAAGTCTACCTCTCAGAAATAGTAAAATGCGGCAGAAACAGTTAATGGTCGCTTTTGTAGGAACTTTGTTGATGTTTCAGCTTGTCTATATAGATATTCTTGTCCTAACAGGCGCTGTTTACGAAAATAGCCCAGAATAACACCGACTGCATTCCACCTGATGCATCCTGTCCGTCACATGTTACCATTCCTAGAAATCGCGACGTCATGCATTCAGCATATGTCTCAGAAACGGTAAATGTTCTCGCCACTATGTAGACGCTCCCACATCCCACCACAAAGGATGTCTTGCGAATGAATGAAGCATTCTGATCGGCTCTTACTGAATTTACCCGCCAAATTACTGATGTTGACAGTGTGGAAGCACTGTCTGCCTTTTTCTTTCTTTCTGCAGACAGGACTTTCAGCGGCAAAACTATTTTGTACAGCTCAGCATACTTCACTGCCAGTTAAACCCTGAAAAAGTGGCGTACAGATCGTCAAATACAGATAGACGCTTGCTCAATTACGCTGCTCTGCCACTAAGAATGGAAGATTTAATATTAGAGCATGAAACCGATCTCTAACAATGCAGTATATCACCGTGCACCATATCGATGTAGTAAACAAACAATTTGTATCCTGCGCCGCACAAAATCGCCCCTTTTGCATCATGTATATAGCTATCGATAGCCAGACACTCTTACATATACCGTGAAAACAAGCAGCATAAGCACATGCACCGTAGGTATACTCCTCGCTGCATTAGATATTTCCCGAGAGGTCAGGTGGCTGTCCACTGCAGCTGACAGTCACAAGTCAACCGCTCCCAATGCATGACCAGAGCGCCCTAGGTGGATGCAAGTCACTCTCAGAGCTGTTGTACAAAGTCTGGCACCATTGGCACCAAGGCATTACTGTTTCTGGACCCGACCTGCTTGCTTGCTTGTTTTCTACACCCATCTCCAGACCCTGGGATTACAAGAACATATGTAATTTCACATGGTTTGCCAGAATATCATGCTATTTTCGCGAGACATTCATACGTATACCGTAAAGACTGTTGTACAAAGGCTGGGTAAGTGCCCCTTGGCACAGATGCATCACTGTTTCTAGTCCTGACCCACTTGCTTGCTTGTTTTCTACACAAATCTCCAGACTGTGGGATTACAAGAACACATGTAGGCCTATTTTCACATGGTTTGCCAGGATAATATATCACTTATGCGATACTTCTCGACATCACGCACATAGCAATATCGCTTGCATAACAGTATCAATGTGCAATATAGTTCTGAAGATATAGACTGGAAATTATTTCTCTAGAAACTAGAAACATTAGCGAGGAGGAGCGTGCTGTAAACCACTGAGTAACTGGAAAATTATCCCATCTGCGAAGACCTTTACGTGAAAACTCGAAAACATAGAGGAAACTGATATACCCACTCGCGAATACTGATGTCGGTGATGTAACAGATTCCAAATCATCCCTATAATTTACTAAGTCAACTAAGGCCTTTCTCATGTCTAGAGAACCAGGAAACTTGTCTTCCACCTGTATTTCACCTGCTGGATGTGCACACCACAATCGATGTTCTCTCAACTAAATAAAGATAGGAAATGTGAAGAAGCAGTCAATCAGACAATTAAAAAAAATGGTTCATATGGTTCTGAGCACTATGGGACTTAACTTCTAAGGTCATCAGTCCCATATAACTTAGAACTACTTAAACCTAACTAACCTAAGAACAGCACACACATCCATGCCCAAGGCAGGATTCGAACCTGCGACCTTAGCGGTCCTCCGGTTCGAGACCCTTAGCGCTTAGAACCACTTGGTCACCCTGGCCGGCTAGACAATTTACATGGCAGGAATAATGGTCCAGCACAAACACATGTCCATACTGAATCTTCTCAAATTCCCATGCGATCACGAAAGCTTTCCAACACATACCAAGTATTAATTAGTTTGGCCGTCTAGAGGACGAC